>NC_133498.1:122354-298371 GCF_025370935.1 Choristoneura fumiferana | reverse complement strand
CAGTCGATATAGACCCTAGGACTAGAGGGGTCTCCGTCATAATCCATAATATCGTTTGTCCTAATGTAATGTAAGCCATAATGATCATCCATAACTAAATTTTCTCTAAAACCACTGAATTTTTAGGAAATTTTAAATGGCCATCCCGTAGAACTTTATAGGTCAGGTTAGGTTCATATTATAACAACCAGGAATTATTTATAGTTTTCAAGAAAAAAGAGTTATGGCAAATTACCATTATGGCAAACATTACGTGATGGATTTGAATATGTATGGATTCCAATATAGACCCGAGATGACAGCAGGGTGTCGTCTATTGGGCATTGGCGTGTCGAGCACTGGGACTTTAATTCAATTTAAGGAAAAATGGTTCCATCATGAAACGTTTTTATCACTATACTTCGTTTTTTTAGCATTAGAAAAAAAGGTAAACAACCTTGAAGATCCTTTTTATTGAAAAACGTTTTTAAAAAAACAATAGGTATAAATACATAATGATCATTCCTTGCTAATTGTTACATATAATATGATGGGAATTGTTTTCAAAAGTGTTTTTTCAATAAAAAAGACACTTCAAAATCGCTTACCTTCTTTATCATGCTAAAAAAATCAAATCATGCGTAATTTATTGAATCAGGCTTTACTTTGCGGAGGTCCATATCAATGAACTAAAATAATTTCCTTGCTCACCCGCGACCTTACCATTGTTAGACAAAAAAAGTTGTTAGAGTGTGTGTCTAACAACTGGTAGCATAGTGTACGGTTGTGTCACTCTGAAGATGAGCTCTGGTTGAGTTCGAAAACGCGTCAGTGTTAGTGTGGTGGTGGCGATAGATGGGTTTGTGTGATTTGTTGTGTGTTCTTACAGTGTGGAGGTGGAGGAACTGCATGAACACGCATATTTTGCATAAGCTTAGCTATCGTAAGTTCACCCCCAAAAGGCTCCACATAGCTAATTTTGTCAAATGGCTGATCAGCTGAGCAGGAAATTATATTAGGTTTTTTTATGAGAGGGAGGAAAACGAGCAAGCGGGTCATGAGTACCAACAACTCAAGGAGAGTCAGTCTGTTGCTTTGTCGAAAACCTTGGATGGGCCGGGCCAGGCCTGTACCTTATCTTATCTTATATATAGGGGTCCTTGCGGATACACTTCGACCCGTAGGGATCTTTTGTGTAATTACCCCTCCTTCGCACTTACTCTATTGCCTTTATCACCTCGTCCATAAATTGGATGATTTGACGTAGCGGTAGTGCCTTAAAGTCTCCTGGTGCGGGGTATCCGTCGCCAAAGAGTCTCATTCTTGATCTGGCGAGGGCGTCACATTCACACATAATGTGTTCCATTGTTTCGTCTTCCTCGCCACATATTCTACAGACTTCATTGTCCTGTAGTCCCATCTTTACTAGTATGTGTTTAGTATTGAAGTGACCTGTGAATGCCCCGACGATATGTCGGAGTTGTTTCCTACTGAGTGTCCAGAGTTTTTCAGTCCAGCTTGTGCTGACATTTTCGATGAATCGTTTTGAATGCTTTAGACCAGGGTTTCTCAAAGTGGGGTACGCGAACCCCTAGGGGTTCGCTATTCGACGGTAGGGGGTTCGCGACAAGGTTTACGTGATGGTGGCTGCAAGACTGGCAAGATGAATAAGATTGGTTTTAGGAGTCTTTTTGTATTTTTTATTTCAACTCCACTTATTTGTTTGTTATCTGATCTGTTGTTGTTTCAGTTTGTATTTTCGTTGGCAAGATGATTATTACCTATATTTGTTACCTTTTATTGAAATCAATAATACACATTATATTAGCATGATGATTGAAATAAAAATAAACTTAGTTTCTTCAACAGCCAATTTTCATCAACATCCAACTTTCTTTTTCGCTGTCGTCTAGAAACTTTAACAGGGGTACGTGGAGCCATAAGTTTGAGAAGCCCTGCTTTAGACCTTCCAGCCTGTACCTTAGGGGGCCAGTACGAAATTTGAAACTCGAAGTTCGTATCGTACCGTCCCTCTCACTCCCGTATTATTAATATTAGCGTTAGCGAGACGGCAAGATACGAAGATCGAATATCTCACTACGTAGTATTATAGATCCATAAAAACCTAACCATGGCACAGTGGCGTAGCTACCAAGGGGCTAGGCGGGGCAGTGCCCCGGGGCCCTCGAAATTCTGCTTTATAGCTGATGATAAAGTTGCTTAGCATTTTTAAAGTATTTGTATATATAATGATTTTACTTCAAAAAACCTTACCAGTTTTGATAGCAGTGGGCCCCATTTTTTTATTTGCCCCAGGGCCCTAGGTTACCTAGCTACGCCAGTGCCATGGCACAAATCAATCGCCGCCTAGCAGTAAAATTCAATATTCTAATCTAAAATAAAATCAATTAAATGCAGTCATATGCATTAGAATGCGTCGCGTAACTCGCTTGATGCGCCGCCGTACGCCGCCGGCATAATGTGCAATGCCTTGATCCGGCCGCAATTAAAAAAAGTTTATTGACATTTTGATTTCGGCGGGTAAAGAAAACTCTTGTAATTTTAAAAGACATTTTTGACTTCTTTAGCGTTCCGGAGCCAAAATGGCAAAAACGGAACCCTTATAGTTTCGCCATGTCTGTCGGTCTGTCTGTCTGTCCGTCCGCGGTTTTGCTCAGGGAATATCAATGCTAGAAAGCTGTAATTTTGCACGGATATATATGTAAACTATGCCGACAAAATGGTACAATAAAAAAATCAAAAAAAATTTAGGTTATCTCCCATAGACGTAAATTGGGGGTGTTTTTTTTCTCATCCAACCCTATAGTGTGGGGTATCGTTGGATAGGTCTTTTAAAACCATTAGGGGATTGCTAAGAATTTTTTTTTCGATTCAGTGATTTGTTTGCGAAATATTCAACATTAGTGCAAATTTTCATTAAGATCGAGCGTCTCCCCCCCCCCCCTTTAAAATCTAAACCGGCAGGTGGAAAAATTCAGGATGGTAGTAAGTATATCAAACTTACAAGGAAGACTATAACGGTTAAGTTTGCTTGAGAATTATTATTAGTACTTTAAGGTATAAAATATACTTAAACTTGGAAGATTCTGTTTAAAATACGAAATCCTTAGAAAAATATTACTTAATTTTTTCGTTATTTTTATTTTATTTATTTTATTTATGGCTACGGAACCCTATTTTGAGCGTGTCCGATAAGCTCTTGGCCGGTTTTTTCACAGCAGCAGCTTTGGTTGGATGACACCTGCGTATTACTTCTCGGATGTATTGGTAAGTCGTTAGTACTGAATAGCTAGATATTTTTGTAGAGGCGTCGCGTGCCTGCACGCTTGTACCGACAGCAAAATTGTCGGGATCGGGATTTATATAAAAACTAAAACCAATAACCGATTTCAAATGGGGATAAAATTGTAATGGGGGAAAATAACTCTTAGAGTTACTTAGGTACCTAGTAAAAAAATACCTACAGCACAGCCGTAAAAACCAGATGAAATTTTGAATTAGAAGAAAGAAAGAAAGAGGAAAGAAAATAATTTATTTATAACAGCAGTGAAATAATTTATTTATAGAAGCCGTGGTGGCCGAGTGGTTTGACCTACGGCCTCTCAAGCAGAGGATCGTGGGTTCAAAATCCGGCTCGCAAATCTGAGTTTTTCGGAATTCATGTGCGAAATTACATTTGAAAATTTACACGAGCTCTACGGTGAAGGAAAACGTGGGGAAACCTGCACAATGATGCCGAAAAATCGATAGTTTGCAATCGATAGTTTTAATCGGAAAAAGGAATAGTATCGATATTATTGCTGTCTAATAATACAAAGGTATCGATACTATCGATAGTATTGAACAGAAAATTACAAAAACTATTGATAGTGTATAAGAGTCGGATTATAAGCAAGATTGCAAGATGTAAAGGTTTCGTGTAAGGTAGGTAAAGCCTTTCGACTTACTTAACGATCTACCAAACCTAATCAACTTACTCTTAGGACTTAGAAGATTCAGTTGCTGCAACTTCTGTTCTGCCAACCTCACCGTGTAGATGCAACCGACACTATTGAATAACGTAACAATCGATTGTTCAAAACCATCGATAGTGTAGATGTATTTCGTAATTTTCTTTTCAATATTATTGGTAGTACCGATAGTTTTGCATTAAGACATCAAAAATATCGATACTGTCGATACTATCGATAGTATTGCACGAAAAGGGATATCGATACTGTCGATACTATCGATAGTATTTCACGAAAAGAGATATCGATACTGTCGATACTATCGATAGTATTGCACGAAAAGAGATATCGATACTGTCGATACTATCGACAGTATTGCACGAAAAGAGATATCGATACTGTCGATGCTATCGACAGTATTGCACGAAAAGAGATATCGATACTGTCGATACTATCGATAGTATTGCACGAAAAGAGATATCGATACTGTCGATACTATCGACAGTATTGCACGAAAAGAGATATCGATACTGTCGATACTATCGATAGTATTGCACGAAAAGAGATATCGATACTGACGATACTATCGATAGTATGGCACGAAAAGAGATATCGATACTGTCGATACTATCGATAGTATTGCACGAAAAGAGATATCGATACTGTCGATACTATCGATAGTATTGCACGAAAAGAGATATCGATACTGCCGATACTATCGATAGTATTGCACGAAAAGAGATATCGATACTGTCGATACTATCGATAGTATTGCACGAAAAGAGATATCGATACTATCGATAGTATTGCACGAAAAGAGATATCGATAATGTCGATACTATCGATAGTATTGCACGAAAAGAGATATCGATACTGTCGATACTATCGATAGTATTGCACGAAAAGAGATATCGATACTGTCGATACTATCGATAACTATTGATTACTATCGCTTTTGCTCAAGCTATCGATAGTCTATCGAAACACTATCGATAGTGGACTATCGATCGGCAACACTAGTGCAAAATTCGAACTTCGTATCTTGCCGGCCCGCTGACGCTTATGTTATTTAATACGAGAGTGAGAGGGACGCTACGATGCGAACTTCGATTCTCGAATTTTGTAGGAACGGTCCGACTAGTTCCGTTATTTTTAATAGTGCGGGAGCGGGAAGGGGAAGTTCCACGTCGTAATGCACTTACTTAAGAGCGTTTATATCTGCTGAGCTGGCATGAAAATTAAAAAATGTGGTCTGTTAGAACTGTTCTTAATATATAAGTTAATGTTTCTACTGCAATAATTATTCGTTATGGACTTTTATATTCTTTAAAATCGAACAAATGTTTATTAACGGTTTATAATCGCGAATTGAAACGTTTAATTTAGTAACTTTATCAGGTTTGTCTCATGAGTGTAAGTATTATTTTACATTTTTTTTTTAATTATTGCAGTTGTTCAAAAAAAAAACCCAAGTGAAATTGCCTCCTTTTGCTAACAGTACGTAATCCGGCAGCGTTCGGCTGCCTCTCCGCGAACAAATCTCTTTATTATGTTAATTATCTATGGACGCTCTATTGTCTTTGGATGGCGCCCATTTTGGAAATTAAAAAGTGGTCTATGATTTTTTAAATTCTCTAAGCGGCATCAAAGAGTAGAAAACGGATGCAGGAGGTACTAAAAAAATCTTTTGGATTTCTAATCTAATGTAATATTAGCCATACTTTTTCTCATATTAAATATAATGACCCGGATAACTCACGTCTTAAATCGAGTTTAGCTCGACATGTTTCGGGCTAATCCGTAGCCCTTCGTCTTCGAGCAACGCGAGTCAGCGCTGCTGCAACACGCCGCCGCTCTGCTCGCGCGACTACCCGACGAAACTGACACCGGCACACAACTACCCCGTTTTCATCATCATTACAACTGTCAAATGTAGGGTAGCACACAACACTAACAACATCGCTTCGTAAAGGTACGTTCACACACACCGATGACGCAGCACGAGTATTTAACACCGTTTTCCAACACGGAGGTACCGTCCAACCACTATCCCGGTTGAAATTAGGCCGACGACTAATCTCGAAACATGTCGAGCTAAACTCGATTTAAGACGTGAGTTATCCGGGTCATTATATTTAATATGAGTGAGTCTCACGGTAGTTTCATGTTCAAAAATACTTTTTCTCATTATAAATCCCAGTTCCATAGTCCAAAAGCTGGCAGTGAGGCTGCCATGCACGGTGAAAATTTGGAATCAGCTTGCAGCTTGCTCGCCAGTATTCCCGGATCGGTCCAACTATGAGGATCCTCTAAAAACGAGCCTATTCATTACTCAAAGGGCCGGCAACGCATCGGTAACTCCGCTTATATTATGGATGTCTATAGGGGCGCTGCTTACCATCAGGTGACCCGCTCGCAGGTGGCTCGTTTGCCCCCTATCATAATAAAAAAAGTTGTAAAAATATTAAAAAGTGTAAATACTTAATTCAAATTTGTAAATTTATTTTAAAACTGATTAAATTCGCTACCACAGACAGAAATAAATAAATAAAACTGATAGAAATAACCTATTCTCTTAATTTACTTAAAAATAACTTACAATACTTACAATACACAATACAAATATTCTTTATTGATCACCAAAAGCAGTACAGAGACATTACAAAAATAGAAAAATTCAGGTAGACAATAGGTGGTCTTATCGCCACCAACTACCAAGGTAACTTACCAAGTCTTTCTTATCTACCTTAGAATACACATACTTGTTTTTTTCACAAACTAAGTACTTACTTATTCGCTGTCGGTTAAAAACAAAGCTATCGCCACATCCGTCACAACATCAATTCAATCATTAATTGTCAATAATCATCACCGTCACTTTATTGAACACCGAAACCGTCGAAATTAATCATCAACAACAATTGTTCTTAATTAGTCCAAACAATGATCCAAAGATGGCGCTCGCGCCAAAAATCCAATATGGCTGACGAATTAGCAGACGATTATGTCAGTAATGCGCGCAATTGTATGCAAAAATGTGACATGTGGTTAGAGTAGGGAATTAGTGGAGGCGACAGACGTAGCGTAGATTTGTGCCTAAGCGATGCCAGTACTGGAGAGGCAAGGCACGGACAGTATTGAGTTGAGTTTGGTGCATCGTCAAAAAAAAACTATTATTGCAATATTCGCGTGTGAGTTAGTCTGTTTTAAATGTACCTACCTAGTTCCAACTATAACAGGTAGAGGTGAGTATCCAGCCAGGGTATTGTCGTGTAATTCAAATATTCAAAACAAAAACTACCATCTTCTAGTACAAAATAAAGCAATTAAGTATGTGGGCGTTTTTTTTTATTTTTATTTTTTTATTCGACTGGATGGCAAACGAGCAAGTGGGTCTCCTGATGGTAAGAGATTACCACCGCCCATAGACACCTGCAACACCAGGGGGATTGCAGATGCGTTGCCAACCTAGAGGCCTAAGATGGGATACCTCAAGTGCCAGTAATGAGGGCTATCGTTTTTTGTCTCACTAGATGGCGCACTGTTGCGTGAAGTTTTTACAAAATACAAATACAAAATACAAAATAATTTATTTGACCAAAAGAGATAACAGTAAGGTTACAAGTATGGCAGGTTTTAAGTATGGCTTTCAAAGTCTGTTATTATATGGGCGTGAAAACAAAGTTTAGATTAAAATCATATTTAATACACCTTAAAACCGTACCATAAAAATATCGAGCATAGGTAGGTACCACAGTGTTGCATAGTCCCCGTTTTGTTCGGAAAAAAGGGAGGACAAAGGTTTCCGAAAGACAAAACTGTCTCAAAACATAGACATTCATTGTCCCGGAACGCATATTTGCCATAATTAATTTCAGATATTGCAAATTATTCACAAAATTATTCTAATTATAAATAAACCCGCGTAGCTCACCCAAAAACTATGAGATTTGACATTTCGGAGACCTCACGCTACACTAGCGCCTCTAGCGGCGAATTCATACGCGATAGCCCTCATTGGCGTAGGTGTCAATAGAGAGATCTTTTTTTAGATGCGTCCGAGACGGTGCGACTTACGGATCTTACGTTGCAGTTATTTTACGTGACAACTATATGGCGCTAGGAGTTGCTACAAGTATGTTTTTTATTAGTTATTAGCAGCGACCAAATAAAATATCAATTCCACTAGAGATGGGCAAAATTAATTCGAATAACGAATAAGAATAACTAAATTATTTTTGAATGTCGAATTAAAATTATCGAGTAATTATGTTTGTTCGCATAATTTACTCGTGAAATAATTTAGCCACGAATAATTTATGATATATATGTAGGTAAAATATTTATTCGTGTTGCTTATTTGTGTGGAGGACCGAAAAAACCTTAAATACCTATTTTTCGTGGGTTTATCCGAATAAAATAGTTATTGTTTATTGGAATCATACAATACAATGACTCTTTATTGCACACCACAAATAGTAAGCGATACAGAAAACAGGTAGGTACACGGAGAGAAAATTACAAGGTAAGCAATAAACCGGCCTTATCGCTTAAGGGAGAGATAATTATTCGGATAAAACTTTATTCTAATATTGCCTATCCCTCAGTCTAAATTAATTCCATCAAGACTAAATCCCTGTTTGTACGGATAAATGTGATACCGTCTCTGTTTGTTTTGTTCGAATAGCATCATCGGCATTATATTTATCTGTCAAATAAAATTAATTAATGGGTGGTAAAACAGCCCCGTAAGTGATGCCCAACCTAACCCTCTATGCACGTTACTCTTCGTCCATCTCGTATTAGCTGATTGGTGCCGCGGCAGAGGTGAATACAAATCGCGAAATCAAACGTAATATTAGTTATTGACTTCTAAGAATTATTTAACGGTCGCAGGATATCGGTTTCGTTATTATTACGTGCTAATGTGAATTTTGAATACAAACGTCGTGGAATGTTTGTCATCATCATGATCATCATTTCAGCCTACCTAAAGGTTTTGTTGTGCTATCTTTTTTATTTAAAGTTAGCTTAATGTAACTCGTGTAGTGTCGGGTTAGAATTACACCACTCCAATTCCTCCGTGGATGTCGTAAGAGGCGACCAAGGATATAAAGATTGTTTTTTTGGAATCTTTTTTTATTTTTTATTTCAATTCCAAATTTTTTGTTACTTTTACGGTCATCCCGTAAAACCCATAACCCATAAGATGGGTTTTACGGGATGACCGTAAAAGTAACAAAAAATTTGGAATTGAAATAAAAAATACAAAAAGATTCCAAAAAATCAATCTTAATTTGATTGCTTAATAACGGCAACTCTTGTCCGGGTGAGCGGTTAGTTCCAATGGAGTACTGAAAGTTTCTCGATGAGGGCTACAGCATAGATGTCGCTAGTGTCGCTGCTTAAGTGACTAAATAAGAAAACAAACAAGCTTAGATATATGGTGCATAGAAGAAATTCGTGTCTGTATCACTGTCCAGTGGTGGTGTAGTGGTATAGCACGTGGCACGGAATACCGAGGACCTGGGTTCGATTCCCAGCGCTGGTCTTATTTTTCTGGTTTTTCTATGCATCTATATTTCAGTTTGTATTTTCGACAAAGAATATAGGGTAAGGCTTTGGTTAAGGTATAACGTAGGCGACAGGCTAGCAACCTCACTATTGCACCTTTTTTGTCAAACTTAAAACCTAATATTGCTAAAAGTGGTTCCGAAGCGGTAACGTTTCGTGTGCTCTGCCTACCCCATTTGGGAATACAGGCGTGATGTTTGTGTATGTGTAGCTTAATGCATATTTTTACAAATAAGTACTTTAATTATTAAAAACAATGTATGTTTTGCTGAGTCAGTAAATCTAGTTCTACGCTCGTAATTTGTAGGTGGGCCAAAATACTTTTTGATGCCTAAAAACCGGTCTCTTCGAATGAATATTAAATTTTATGGGAAATCAGTACAAATTTATGAAAAAAGTATACTAATTTCGTAATTAACAATATTGTCTAATACAGAAAACAATATTTGACCATAAAAATTTGTTGTTTATTCGAAAATTACGGTAACAAAGTTGTCATTCTTAGTAACGCAGTAGTTCTTCGTACAAAATACTGCTGTCCTTGAGCACGTGCCTCCAGCAATACTGGGAAATTTCTCACAATATTTCCTAGATGGCGTACATCTTGAATACCACTTTAAAAATGTTAGTTTTGAACCTTATTACAATGCCAGTAGATTTTTTTTTACATTAAACATTTAATGGAATAAAGAATGATTTTGTCTGTGTCCCCAACAAAGAATAAAACCGTAACTACCTTGCGTTGCTATATGAAAATAAAACTTTAAGTCAGCGTATTACATTTTCTTGCACTTTATTTGGTTCGACTTGTTGTAACTCTTTTAACGAATGTTAGCAACTGCGCGGGGGGATTACACTAGGGGTATCAGTCGCATCACAGTCGTTGAGAGAGGTGCGTGTGTTTATTGCGCGGCCGCTGCGTTACCGCTGTCGAAAGGTACGTACTAACGATATTTACATTATTATTATTTTTATATGCAGTTAGTCATGTATTGGTTCTGTCAGTGTTAGAATATCTGCATTTTGTTATTCTATTTAGTGATCATTTACAACATAGTCTAATATTTACAACTGCGTAACTGCTACACTGCGTTACTAGAAAAAAGTAACGCAGTTGTGGCATCGGTAACGCAATTGTTTTTAATGTATTTTTAAAGCAAGTGTCGTCATGACGCTACTTGAATCATCTGTAAAAGATGTCAAGACATATTATTATTATTATTAATATTTATTAAGACCGAAATACCCATATATTGTTTATTTTTTCCTCAGAAAAAGCTTCTGCACTAAATGGCGTTGAAGAACGCAGAAAAACAACGTCGCTATAGGCTTAAGTTAAAGCTAGACCCTGTAAAAAATGCTGAAGCCAAAAAAAAACAACTTAAAAGGTACCACGCAAATAAAAACTTGTGAAAAACATGACAGAGCATGCACATAGAAATGCTAAGCGTAAATGGAAGACTGCGAATAAGAAACGACGAGAACGTCAAAAGACTGCTCAACAAATTATGGCCATTACACCAGCGTCCAGCCCACGGGCGGGAACTCCACTCCAGTTTCACCGAGGTCTAGAGGCCAAAGACAAATATGAAGAGATCGATCTGCAGTGTTTATTCCTCATCTTCCAGCTCTGACGACGAACCTTTAGCAAGCTTTAGCCAACCATCAGTTTCTAATTTAAAAGAAATGCAGCTAATTGATCAGGAAAACGTTCATCCTTGAAAGATATCTGCCAGTGTCCATGTTTTAGTAAAAGTGTCTTCTGTTATAGACAAACATTACACTTACCTAGGTGTTGCTAAAAGTGAAGTTAATGAAGAAGGAGACGTCAAAATTATGTTTTACAAGACAGTAGATAAAACTGGCAAAATATTCAAAGCCGTAGAGACTGATATTTCTTACGAACCTTACGATAACATCTTAGAAATTGTTCCTAATCCCAAAATTGTCGTGAAAGATTAAAGGGTATATTTTGATTATGATAAGCCATTAAACATTTTTGAAAAGTAAGACTGATTCAAAAGTGTCTCATTAGTTTAGAAGGTTGATTTTCTAATGTTATTCGGTTCCTTAACAAATATTGACGTTGGTACACGTTATTTTTTGTATTAAATTGGGTATGATGTGTTATTTTTGAAGTTATTTGAGTTTGACTGGTAGAGATCCCTTAAAGGGATAAGTCCGCCTTTGTACAAGTATCTTAAAGTTTGTCAATTGTATTTTGTTAATTTTCTTTTGTACAATAAAGAGTTTACATACATACATACATACTTTATATTTTATTGAGTCATAAGAAGTTAAATTTTATTTTGTTTTTGTCATTATACTAGATCTCCATAAAAAGTACAAAGTATTGTATGTTAGAAAATACTACTGTGTTACTAAGTTGACTACTGCGTTACTTTTGTGTCCCTCTGATTATTATAGTACTTTCATTAATACATAGGCTTCGAATTATTTAAAATGCCTTAACTTCATACGTACGTATTATTCATCAAAAGTGGAAGATTATGTCGTCAGTTGGTATTAATTTTAAGCTTTTTTTTGTCACTAATAGAAAAGTTTAAGTTTTAAAATTAAACTTTAGTAACGCAGTAACCTAAATTAATAAGAATATTTTGTGAAACTGATTATTTCTGTGATTTAACTTTAAAAGAGCTTAATATAAGCGTTACAGCTTAAAACTAACATGTAAGCGCGTCTCATTATACTATTTTAACAAAAAAACTGAAATTTGTAAAAAGTAACGCTGTTGTTTAATTTTTTGACACCTTGATGTATTTTTTGCCAAAAATATAGTTAAACCATTAAAACTATCGCTGCAGAGGTATGTATCTTATAAATCGAACTATAAAAAAATCTAATCTGCATATAAAAATAAGAAAACGATTATTTTAATTTTAAACAATAATCGAAAATTCCATGCTCGCATTAGGCATTAAAAAGTATTTTGGCCCAGGTACTTGTCAGTTACGCTGCGCCGTATTTTGGAGAAAATCAAAACTGACAGAAAAACGGCCAGTGAGTATTCATCAAAACAAAAACCATTACCTAATTATTGGCGTATGCCGCTTTCGTAACTTTAAGACTGGACACAATGAAAAAGGGATAAAAAAAAACTTGCTTTTAAATATGGTGTATACCTGTGCCATCCACGAAGACGCGTGATTTTGTCAAAATTAGACATTAATGACATTGTGATAGAACCACGGCACGCGTCTTCGTGAATGACTCTACCTATATTCGTGTACTCGAATCTACTTTCGATTCTGAACAAACTACTTTCAGGTTTTCAGTTATTTTCAGTCCGGAATGTAAACTTCACAGTTACCAATGAATTACTTCGCAGGTGCAGGTTTCCTCACGATCTTTTCCATCACCGCAAATACCAGGCTGTGATGTTTTTCCTTTTAAATTAATTAAATTATACTATCATCCTGATTTCTTTTTGATTTTTGTTGCCAACAGCTATTTTGCAGGAAAAACATGCCAGTAAGAAAAATTAGCACTTTAAACCATAATAAGTATTTGGCAAACGGATCCCTAAATCATCATTATCAAGTAGAAACACCATGATAGTAAAGTACCTACTACTTCCCGCCATTTCTTTGACCTGCTTAGTTCAAATAATTTGCAGATATTAAGTATTATACATGTAATTTTTATTTTTTTTCTTGAATAACGAAGAAGTACTCGTATTAAGTATATGTACTTGTTTACAAAATATCAGGGGGCTTCACGAGGATACAGTGCTTAGAAGTTTCGAGTGAAGTCACTATATGGTACGATTTTTACCTAATAGTGTAGTGACGTCACAAGCCTCCACTCCGGAAGTTTGATAACCTAAACCTTTGTCGATTTTTAATAATTTGATAAACCAAATAATACGTGTCCCATATTTTTCCATAATCTAACTGTCGGACTAAATAGAATGATATATTTTTAACCCAGTCGTCATCCCCATGAACAACCCCTATTGTTATACCTGTTTGTTTATTTTCGCTGATGATTCACAGTCGTAAATACACCAGGTGTTGGATGTGAGGGTCGTAAAACATCATTGCTTCCGATGCCGCTGTGATAGGAATCGTAAGCAGTCGTAATGTCGCCCTTTAACTTGTTAAACAAGCTTATAAATAAAGTGGCAAGCCAACGAGTGGGCACCCGATGGTAAGACTGGCGACATTGCCTAAAGCGCAAAACGCACAGGACAGCCACGGTTCGAGTTGGGAGTGCGGCGGGTCTATTTACGTGGCTATAAGTATATGAACAACATCATACAGTCAATCAGTGATGTTGTTCATATACAGCCACGTAAATGGGCCGGCTTCACTCCCGACCCGTCCCGCTCTGGATCCGCTGCCGTTCTGTGTGTGTTTTGCCCTTAACCACTCTTCTAATGGTCTTTCTTTCACTCATCCTTGTCCTTTTTGTCGTTGTTGCTTTCTTTTACTCAGGATCACTATAATTTTCACCTATGGATTGGATTGGATTGGAGGTCTACAGTTCGTTTCTTGCGGGACTTTTTGCCACGCGCTTAGTAGAGAATGGTTGTCTAGAAGAGATGGCTTTAAAGGGATCAGACCGCCTATTGTCTACCCTAAATTTGTGTCAGTGTAATCTTTTTGTACTAATTTGTGGTGTACAATAAAGAATATTTGTACCTATTGTAGAGACGACCAGCGCTTCGGCACTTCTTTAATTAGTTTGTGTGCCTCACAAGTTCAAAAGCGACGGCAACGAAAAAATTAATGCTGAACTTCCTGCTTGGGACGCCTCAGCCGCTGCACCAGCTTTCTTGCACCCTGGTGTGAAGGGGCTAGGGTATCAACGCAGGTTGCTTCCTTAACTAAAATCGAACTCATCTTGCGGGGAATTTGAGAAATTACCTTCCGGCTTTTTACCGCCCTGCGCAATGATCTAGGTTCTAAAATTGCGATGAGTCTCGTACAAAAGACTTTACGATTGATAATTATGCCAAATGATACTATGCGATACGAGGTTATGCCAAAAAAGATAGAACGATGTTTACCTTACCCGTTGGCGATTGTCTGTACACAAGCTTGACCGCAATGACGTCACTGATCACTGATCAATGATCATCACAGCACGCCAATGATTTATGTTCGATTCATTAGAAATATGGTAGCGCACGTGTGTAGCCTCAGACTGATGTCATTATCATTACTGACTTACCACGAACTGGAGGTTAAACCAGGGGTATACTCATAAGGGCGCATTTCATATCGAAATAAAAAGAAACGAACTTGGCAGAAAGTGTTTTTTTTTTAACAAAACACATGTTTCATTTTTATACAGTTTACTTAATCTAATCACTTATACTAGGCAAATATTTTTTATGACAAATAAAGAAACTGTAAACTGAAACTAAACAAAATGAATTTAAATTTTCTACGCGTAAGTATATGGGTGTGGTAAGACGAAAGTCTTAAACCAGGTCTGATGATGATGATAATGATGGCGATGATGGTACCAAGGTAACATTTCATTATGAATTATCATTATTATTTAGTGACTATGGTCTCGACACTAGGACTAAAAATTGCGAGAAAATAAATGGTTTGGACTCTATGGTGTGCAGTACTGGTAATCTACTAAAATCTATAAATGTTAACTCATTGATTGCAATGTGCATATGAGGCGACACCGATTGCGGAAGGATATACATAAGGCGAAGTTTCTATTCTTTTAATTAGGTATAAGTAGTTTAGGAAACCCACATTGTTTTCTAACGATTGTGACATCATAATATCATGGGACACTTGACGCCAATTGACCTAGTCCCAAACTAAGCAAAGCTTGTACTATGGATACTAGGCAACGGATAAACATACTTATATTGATAAATACATACTTAGATACATATTAAACATCCAAGACCCGAGAACAAACATTCGTATTATTCAATAAATATCTGCTCCGACCGGGAATCGAACCCGGGACCTCAAGCCACACCCTAAGACCACACCTTAATAAATTAAAGCATAATTAGTTTACTTATTCTGCACAATAATTCGATTTCGTACAGGACCCTTTGCTTCAAAATTTTAATTGGTTTTGGAACGAAGACATCCTAGAACAAAATCAATCTCGATTTTTTTACTTCAAAATTTGCATCACACACACCGGATGCGATCTGGCCACCTGCCGGCAAGAGGCTGAATGGAGCCTCAGCCTAAGCCCGCGTGACTTGCAAAAAAAACAATAGGCCAGAGACAATCGCGCCAAATTTCCAAACAAACGCTACAGATACGACCACGATATTATCTGTGGTAAAAAACAATGAGCGTTTAAGTAGTGTTAAAAAGTTATGCTGTTTGGAGGTTAGTTGTCTGTTTGTTGCAATATTTTAAGAAGTTATTGATTCCTTTTTATTGTTAGAAGGTTGCAATTGCAGGTTATAAGCCAGGTCCTATGGGCAAACTGGAAGCGCCTCTACGGCGTGTATCGGTAGTATGCTATTCTAAATGCAGTTTAACGTAAACGACTGAAGACAAAAAACTGACAAACTTCCATTAATGTATAAAATATCTGAATATGGGTGAAAACAAAGGGTGAAAAGCAAAATAGACGACCTGCTGTAACGAAAACTAGTTGGTACCTAATCATGGGCGCTGGTGATCATCATAGGCACAATATACGTAACAACTTAGTTGTGTGTTATTGTGTCATAAGCGTATATAGCGGGGGGGGGGGGGGAGGGTGGCCCGTGCCCACCCTAGTATGGTCTAGTGCCCACCTCAGGATGTTGGACTACTGACTCAAAATTCTATAATACTTACTATTTGAAAAATAACCTGAAAAATAACCCTAGATACGCCAATGGTGATTATTTCCCATCAGATGACCCGCTGCAAAACAAAGCACCTACAAGTAAATAATATTAGCGATTTTGTATGGAAATTTACTAATACTATTTGCTTGTACTTTATTTTACTATGCAATAGGGCCCTGGTGTATGTTATGCCTAGATTAGTGTAACATCTCTGGTAGCATGTTGAAAGATTGTTTCTCTTGGATTGAGCTCTGGCTAAAGTCGAAACGCGTCAGTGTGGTACCTACATGTGGTGGTGGTGATAGTTGGGTTTGTGTGATTTGTGTGTGTTCTTACAGGTTGGAGGTGGAGAAGCTGCAAGAACACACACACGTTGAATTGCATTGACGTAGCTATCATAAGGTCGCGGGTGTAATTGCTTTTAGTTCAATGATATTATTCTTTAATTTTCAGGCAACGCCGCGTGGCACGCCAGTACACAATGAAGTGGAAAGTGACAAAACATTATGTAAATATCATTATTTAGTTCCAGCGAGTCATCGGACCAATTTGTTGTTTAGACTCCGAGCCGCCTCACACCCTATTGATTGTTCGGAACGAGAAACACGTGGAGTAGACAATGATATACATTTTATTATTTTTCATGTAATAGCCCGTTCTCACTTGTCGGGTATGGGATCCGTTTTGCGTCGGATGTCGGTCGTTTCTATAGAAAATCGTGTCGGGCAAGTGTGAATAGCTACATATAAAATGTTCTGCCACCGGAACATCCGATGAAAATCCGGGCCCAGCATCCGACAAGTGGGAACCAGCTCTTAGAACTAAGCAGCGGTAGAGCTTATATACAGCAATACCGCAGCTAGTCACTGCCTGCTGAAAGTGAACTTCACCTTTTTTTTTACTTGAAATTTTTTAATTGAAATCTCGTGTATTGCTCTATTGTTTTGATATTTTCACCTGCGTGAAATTCGACCCGTAGTGCCGTGCTTAATATTATTACTGTTTTCGTTTCTCGTGTATACATATTACCTATTAGTTACCGTCACCTGCTTTGACATATTGTATTAACTAAATAGTTGTCTGGAAGAGATCGTCTTTTATTTACTTTGCATTTTGTATTTTTTTCAACTTATCGTACTGGTTTGTGATGTTCAATAAAGAATATTAGTATTAGTGTGTGTAAGTAGTTTTAAACTTTCAGCCCTAGTTTATACTCTTATTATTATAAAATAAAATGTTTACTTGAATTTACAATAAGATTTCGCTTAAGTACAATCAAAATAATAAATACCTAAAATAAAACAGCGTCTCTACGGTTTTTAGTAAGCGATCTGCATTTTGAAATTGGAACGCTGCGAGCCATAGACAATAATGATGGTATCGTTAACCGTTTAGCATAGAACAAGACCAGTTTGGCAATGGAAACCTGTATACAGCCAGCGTCAATGTTTAAATATTCTTTCTATTCAGTTATTTAAACATTCGTCGAGGAAAATAGAGAATGTTTATGTACAATGTCGTCGAGAATTAATGTGATCATTATTGCTTTAAAATCTGACGGCGACTTTTTGTCGTTAGGTACTCTATAGCTATTTCTTCCATAATAAAAAGCAGCCTATACCTAGTGTTAGTGTAGCTTTCTAATAATTAACGAATTTTAATTTTTTTTTGGTTCAGCGCAGTTCCCGTAATTTTTACCTTTTACATATTAACGAAGTTTACTTATTTACGATAATTATGTAGGCACACTACTATTTTTCTTTGGGTATCTAATTCCGTAATTAAATAAATAAATACATTGTTATTGTGTATAGTTCAACTATAGTTTTACTGTAGGTTCTTAAATTTTTTAACACTAATTGATCATCGTCTATCAAGCAAGTTCCTGTTATCATCATAAGTGATAGATTAGTAACTATATGCTGCCGTCACTGTTTAATCAAAGAAAACAGACAAAGACGGTATTGTATATATATGTCACATAGAACAGAAACTTATTAAAACTACTTACTCGTACTACTTGGTAAAACGGGCCCTTAAAGTTTTTCTCAGACGGTTACTGGATGTAGAGTTCTGTTGGCAACATACCAATCAAATAGAAATTATTTTTCCATATTTTTGTTTTTATTTTTATATTAATAAAGGATTGAGAAAAAAAATCACCCCCACTTTACGTCTATGGGAGGTACAGTAAAAATATATTTTAGAAATTTTTATTGTACCATTTTAAAGACAGACAGAAAGAAAGAAAATATATTTATTCACAACACAAGATAACAATATTATTAGGTACAAAAAAAAACAACACAAAGGTATGTGTCATTGCGGTTGTGAATCGGACACTGGCACAGCATAATGCTGAAGCGTTAAGAACACCCCAGCGCTGATATTCAGCCAGCATCATTTTGTCGGCATAGTTTACATACATATTCATAAAGGATTTATCTTTATTAATTCAATTAAGGTCCCAATAGGAATTAAGTACCTACCTAATTTCTTTGTTCCGTTAATCAAGATTTAATGGAAGTGGTCTCTTTTGTACGTCTGGTTTTATTATCTGTTAATATCATGTGTTTTATGTACATTAAAGAGTTAATGTAACTAGAAAAAAAAAAACAGTTAAAAGTTACTTAACTAACTACCAAATGCAAAAATGTAAAAATTGTATGTTTTTTTTTTAATTTGAATATCTTTTTGTTTCAATAGCATTGAAATTGAGAAACGCACCCATAAAACGTCAGAACATACTTGTTAACTCTCGTAACAAGAAATAATTCGTTTTTGTCGAACTTCATTATTATTATTTGGTAGAGTAGAGCATTAGGTAGAGCGTCAGATAAAATGGGCATATACGCAATCACTACTTGAATATTTCTAGTGTTAAATAGCAGTTAAATATGAACAAAGTATCACTAAAAATACAGTAGTCATAACATAAATACCATAATTCGCATTCAATATAAAATTAATGATTCGTTTTTTACAACATACGATTTTATGGCTTAGTAGCGTCATCTTCCGGCGAGTAGCATCACCAAATTCTATTTATAAAAGGTAACCTTATTATTTTCTCAACCTTGTCTATGGCACTTGGCACAAGTGCCCGAGTGAAGTTCAGTTTTGACAGTTGTAATAGTGGTCATCTTATATTTTTTGCCTCCTTGCATTTTGATACAAAATATTTATTTATTCGCAAAGTGGTATTACGTGAACAAGATGAAAATAAGGGCCCACGCAATTCGAGAACGGTGGAATGCAACCCGCTAGCTCAAGTGAGTCTTAAACAGGAGTATAACGAATGTAATGTCCTTATTTTTAACTGATTAAAAAAACTGTAGTCAATTGGCTGTTAACCTTTTAACTAAAAGCGAGAGATGCGTAATTTGACGCTATGCCCGTGTATAATTTTATTACGATTCGGTCCGGCAACGCATACATTATATCGATGGCAAGAGCTATGTTTTTTCGACGTTTAATTTTTAAACTCTAATCGTTACCTTATCAAGTATAATTTGTATCGTTATCTATACATGTAAAATCATATTTAAACCGTTGATTGGCTCTAAACTACTCGATAATACGTTAACTGACATTCATATTATCTTTAAAAAAATTAATCAGGTATTTTTTTAGTGGTTTTTCGTTGGGCAAGTGGTTGGCTGTATAGTGAAAATACCGCGCTTTTTGGATACCTTTTTGAAAGTTACAAAGGTTGGTCTATAATAATTTGTTTTTAATAGAATCTTATTTATTTTTTTACTTGCTCTACCTACACCCATTTTTTAATTTTTCATAAAGGTAATTTGCATAAAATTATAATGTGGTAGGTAGGTATTTCATGGCATCTCCTATTTTGATTGATTATATTATTATGTAGACAAAGGAATATTTGAGTATTTTTTTTCGTTTTTTTATTTTATTTCTGTAGTGATTGATTTATTTAATTTACATTTCTAGGAGCATTGTGTAGTTTAAAACCTAAAAAAATATAATTACTACTTGATTATTAGAAAGAATAAGTACCTAATTTTTAAATTGAAATAACTGTAAGAACATTGAGCTTATAGAAAAGTTTTATCAAACAAACATGCATGACAATAACTTTCTTATCTCAAACTATTTCCTTTATTCTATCTGCAATTTATGTAGCAAATTCCATGCATTATTTGCCCTTTTTCGATTAGATATGTTGATTAATCAAGTGTTTAATACTTTTTTACAAGCTTTTATTGAACTTATAAAGCCTGTTTGTTTGTTAAGGTCAAATTGTTCAAGTTTTATTTCACCCACTTCTAGTTATGAGATTGACTTGATTTGGTATATATATGTAGTTTGGATGACAATGCATTTGTACTAAAAGTACAGTCAGCAAAAAGTTTTGTTAGAATGTTTTTTTTTTTTAACAAAAACTTATTACACCTATTAACCTATTATATCTTAGATAGGTAAGTATATTATTTGTTTTCATTTTACCACACACAATTTTGGTTAGCTGGAAGAGATCCCCTTTTAGGGATAAGTTCGCTTTTGTAAATTTTTCTGATGATAACACTTTTATTAGATTTTTTAATTCATTGAAGAATTTACTCATAACTCTTATAAAACCTTAACAATTGTCATTTTCTTAACAACTTTTTTTTTTGAGACTAAAAAGCCCTATACTTACACTGGTTCAAACATTTTTTAAATTATTGCAATGAAAGAAAGTCTGAGTATGTTCAACTACACAGAAAACATTAGATTAGTACACCTAATGTTAAATTAAAAAAAAAAACACCGTTAACTTCTAACTTAACTTCTGAGGTAACTTGTAATTCTAAAAAGCAATAAAACTTATTTAACTCTCATTTTATTTCTTAACTTCAGTGTATGTTTAATATATTATGTGATGGTGAAGAAAAAATTCTATTATTATTATTTTATTTTTATGAATGGGCTGGACTTATAATTTGGTAAACTGATGTGAATATAATAATAAAGTATAGTCAGCAAAAGAAGCTTGTTTCAATAAAATTTGATTGCTAAAATATAAATTAAAGATTGCCATTCATTAGTATCAGCACAGAATAACTAATAGTACTACGGTACAGATTTACAGAAGGGAATCTCTCAAACAAAAATCAAGTTTAGGTATAAATCGTTGCCTACTCTTACGACTTGCACGCGAAATTGAAACTTATCATGTTACACAAGTGTTCATATTCCGTTGGGCACCGTTGACTCGAAACAGGTTTGGCGCCAAAAGCACAGGGTTCCCACTCGCCGATGAATAAATATAACAGAGGGTATTAAAATGAATTCAATAAACTACCTTTAATAAATAAGTAAATGCATTTTAACATACATGACAACAAAGCATATATGACAATAATAACCTACTTATCTACCTACTACCTTTGTCTACTAAAGATTTCCGTATTGGCGAAACCATATATTATTTCTGACCAACCAATTAAATATTTTTATCACGAATTTTAAACTATTACTAGGCAGGGACATAGGAAATTAGTAAGGAGAACAACCTTTCAATATCTTTAGGAATGTTGAAAAATAATAATTCCGATTCCTTTATCTTCTTTTTATTTATACATTCGTAAACAGCAATATAAATTATACGGATTATATCGTTTCGAAGTCATTCTTGTAAAATAAAATAAGTAGGTACCTACGTACCTGGTCTACACAAATCGCGCGCGACGCGTCCAGCGTGCGAGCCGAGCGGCAACCCACTGCCGTGCGCCTAATGATTAGGCGCGCCGGCCGAACGTACCTAAACTGCAGTGTAGAGATGGGTAGATCCGGATCTGAAGATTCAAAAGAGTCAGATCCTCAAGCGGATCCGAATCCCTTAATGACTCCTTTCAAATCTTATCGACTCCGGAGTTACTGACTCCGACCAAGTTCGGCCGGATCGAGGGGCTCGTGATCGCCGCCACACTCAATCGCTCTGCTTTCGCTCTCGGCTCGGATCGGATCGGATCGGATCGGATCTTATTACGTTTGGTCGGGCGCTGAGTGAGCCGGTACCTACGTCGGTACTCGGACTACTCGCTCGGTTATATTGGAAAGAAATTAGATATAATTAAAACACAATATAATATGACCGGAGCGGGCTACGCTTAATTTCACGAAATATTAAGCAAAACTTGCAACGAAAAATAGGTCCTATGGCACAGACTTTCATTCATAATATTGTTTCGAATCACTAGACAGGCAGTTAAAGTAGCTCAGAGTTCTTTAAAAAATACACAATTTAGAATTTTTCAACATCAAAGGACGAAACGAATCGGTACTTCAGTTCAGTACCTTGACCTTGGTACCGACCGAACCGAGCCGGGCCGGATCGGCCATAGATAAATTAATAATCGCTCGAAAGAACCGGAGTCAATAAAGGAGTCGGATTCAATAAGCGGATTCGGTACCGACACCGGAGCTGGATCTAGTGAGTCAGATCACTTCGCGGAGTTGAGATTACCCATGTCTACTACAGTGTCCAACCCCTGGTATCCTCCAGGGCTACTTTGAAATTCGAAACTCGAAGTTTGTGTCGTGCGGTCCCTCTGACACTTATACTATTTAATACGAGAGCGAGAGGGACGGTACGATACGAACTTCGAGTTTCGAGTTTCGTAGTAGCCCTGCAGGTCATTTAGGTCTTCATACTCTACCTACTCTATGTTACGTATCTTTACTTTACTACTTGTACTATCTATTCTGTGGTTTAGTCTGTTTTGTAAGATTTTGTTTTCCATATTATATTTATTAACATTTTTTTTACATTTAGGGGCTGTTTCACCATCCATTGATTAGTGTTAAGTGACGGTTAAATGTGATGCCGTCTCCGTCTATTCGAACAAAACAAATAGAGACGGCGTCACACCTAACCGCCAGTTAACACTAATCAATGGATGGTGAAACAGCCCCTTATTCTTTTATTTTTAAGATCGTGTTATAGAATAGAGCCATGTTTTTTGTTATGAAGATTAAAGTTTCTATCTATATACCTATTCATACAATGGTTCTCTACTTTGCCTAACTTTGTTTTTTTTTTTTACTCAACTTCAATTCAAATTTAGGCAAAGGGCTTCCTTTGCTTTGCTTTGGAAGCTTTTCCATCAGCTTATTGATGATTCTGCCAATGTTTAGCTTACTTATTTATAACTAAGTACTTAAAACTGTGTCTTAAGTTTGAAATTATATGAAGGTAGCAGAGCAAATTGGACCATAGCAAGTGTAAAAGCCGTGGTGGCCTAGTGGTTTGACCTACTATCGCCTCTCAAGCAGAGGGTTCAAACCCCGGCTCGCACCTCTGAGTTTTTCGAAAATCATGTGCGGAATTAGGTACATTTGAAATTTACCACGAGCTTTGCGGTGAAGGAAAACATCGAGAGGAAACCTGCACAAATCTGCGAAGCAATTCAATGGTGTGTGTGAAGTTCCCAATCCGCACTGGGCCCGCGTGGGAACTATGGCCCAAGCCCTCTTGTTCTGAGAGGAGGCCTCTGCCCAGCAGTGGGACGTATATAGGCTGGGATGATGAAGTGTCCGCGGCGCACTTGGAAGCTTAATATGTTATAGTCATCATCATCA
Source organism: Choristoneura fumiferana (assembly GCF_025370935.1). NCBI lineage: Eukaryota > Metazoa > Arthropoda > Insecta > Lepidoptera > Tortricidae > Choristoneura > Choristoneura fumiferana. Next base: position 274,461 of record NC_133498.1, on the reverse strand, counting down.
TCATCAGCCGGAAGACGTCCATTGCCTAGCAAAGGCCTCCCCTTATAACCTAACCAACAAAAAGTTGGAAAACCCACGACATTGTCACTTCAAAGTTCAATATCTCAAATATGGCTGAAACGATTTTGATAAAACATGTTTAAAAACTATCGCTAGAAAACCTGCTTTCAAATTAAAAAAACCGCATTCCAATCGATTCACCGGTTTAAGAGCTACGGTGCCACAGACAGACACACATAGCGGTCAAACTTATAACACCCATCTTTTTGTGTCGGGGGTTAAAAACGCCCCACAATGAACGACAACTCGCCACTTGCATCTTGCATCCACGGTTGCCCGCCGATTTCACGATGTCGTCAGTCAGTCCGCCTATTGGGTGATCTGCCAACGCTTCGTCTTCCGGTTCGTGGTCGCCACTCGAGGACTTTTCTCCCCTAACAGTTATCTGTTCTGATTGGTTATTATGGAGTCTATTTGTATTTTTTATTTCAAATCCAAATTTGTTACTTTGGTCATCCCGTAAAACCATATCGAAAATACAAACTGAGACATGGATGCACAGAAAAACCAGAAAAGAGACCAGCGCTGGGAATCGAACCCAGCTCCTCAGCATTCCGTGCTGCGTGCCATACCCCTACACTACCACTGGACAGGAGTACAGACACGATTTTCTCCTATGCACACATATCTCAGATTGCTTTTTTCTACTATGCTACTTACCTACGCGCTTACGCGCTTGGTTATCTGTTCTTCGAGCGATGTGGCCCGCCCATAGCCACTTCAATTTGCGTAATTCTTCAAGCTATGTTGATGACTTTAGTTCGTCGGCGAGAATTTACGTATTCCGGATTCTATCGCGCAAAGAAACTGAATGCATGTCTGTTGCAATAGCGTAATATTTTGTAGTGTCCGACTGAAAGGTGATAAACAGTCGGATAATCTTTGTTGTTGGATCCGATAGAAAGTTTCGATGTAGTTACAAAATTAAGATTATTTCCTCACAAGATTTCGTGACGTTTTCCAGACGTCGAGAAGTTTCGGATGCTCTATGCAGTTTATGTTTTATGATCTCGTCCTTAGTTCTTGTGAATTTCATGACGGAACCAATTTTTGAGAAATACTCATAGACGTGTTAAAATCGTTGTATTAAATGTCGAAGGGCCAATCTTTCTTGACATATGAACAGTGAAACACTTGTAATTCATGTATGTAGGTGGTATAAAATAATTATTCCACGACTAGACTGTTACCCGCGACTCCGTTCGAGTAGAATTCGTTTGTCGCTCTCCCGCGGGGACTATGCAATTTTCTGGAATAAGAACTATCCTATGTCCTTCCCCGGGACTCAATCTATCTGCATACCGAATTTCATCTGAATCGCTTCAGTAGATCCAGAGATTACTTCCTACAACCCCACAAACTTCACCTCTTTATAATAAGAGTAAAAGTAAAGAGTCTGTGGGCAGGGGCTCCCAGTACCAGCTTCTCCCTCTGGACCGCATACAACGGAGAGCGACTCGAATAGTCGGCTGCCAACGAGTTTCCGATCGACTTGACTCTTTGGCGCTGCGTAGAGATGTAGCTTCACTGTGCATCCTCTATCGCATGTACAGCGGGGAGTGCTCCGAGGAGTTATTCGGGTTGATCCCTGCCGCATCCTTTCGCCACCGACCTACGCGACAACACTTCCATCCTCACCATTTAGATGGTTGGCGGTCCTCTACTGTGCGTTTTTCCAGAAATTTCCTGCCTCGCACAGCAAAACTCTGGAATGAGCTATCGCCTGCGGTATTCCCGGACCGCTATGACCTTCAAGTTTTCAAAAAAAGAGCGTACTCCTACCTTAAAGGCCGGCAACGCACTTGTGACTCTTCTGGTGTTGCAGGTGTCCATGGGCGACGGTAATCGCTTACCATCAGGCGATCCGCCTGCTCGTTTGCCCCCTATACCATAAAAAAAAAAAAAAGTATGAAACCGACATACTACCTAACTACAAAAACCTTAGATAATGACGTATAAATCAAATTCCCTTACCCTTTAGGGCAGGAACAGAAAGAGAACGGGAAAGAGAACTCTATTAAGTAACTTAAAGTTCAACAGTTATGACACATTATTATTTACATCAAAGAATTTTTTTTACCAATCCCGATTTTGAATCGGTCTCGACTGTTGAACTTTAAATTATAGAATTCTAGACTTGTTCTTAATTTTTTATCTTATTTTTTATAAACGCCATTTTATTCATGGTTAAATTGAGCACCTTAATCAAAGCTTTTAACACCGGAACACTTAATTAATAGACTCTATTAAAACAGAGTCAAAATCTAAAACAGGCAGCCGTTACTTTGCAAATTTTCAAAACAACTTCTTTAAGACTTTAACACCATCTACTAAAGTCTACGTTGAATCAAAAAGGCTGGTGTCTTACGACAATTTAGTAATAAGTTAGTGCATCAAAACACCTTGAAATTAACTAGTAGGTTATACGAAAAGTCGTTTTAAATGATGACATAATGGTCTTATAGCTTTATATATATGTAGTCTAGGCGATGTGACTTTCAAGAGCAGAGGTCGTTGCCGTATTAAGTGCTATGCAAGGAAATAGTCAAATTGTAACGGAGGGGCTGTCCCTCTCACTCTCGTATTGAATAATATTAGCGTCGGCGGGACAGCAAGATACGAAGTTCGAATTTTGCACTTCGTAGGTTGAGGCAGCAATATCAGTGATAGTAGGGTTCCCTACCGCTACCGCAGTACGCAAAAACAAACCCTTATGCTGAGTTTCCACCAGAGATCAAAGTCGAAATCAAAATATCTTTATTCAGTTTAGGCTATAACAAGCACTTATGAGTGTCAAAAAATCTACCACCGGTTCGGAAAAACCTCTCTTGAGAAGAATCCGGCAAGAAACGCAACGAGGTATTTTTTTTAACAGATTTACAATATTATTAAATGATATCTATACATCACAAGTCAAAATCAAAGTCAAGTCAAAATATCTTTATTCAATTTAGGCTATAACAAGCACTTATGAATGTCAAAAAAATCTACCACCGGTTCGGAAAAACCTCTGTTGAGAAGAATCCGGCAAGAAACTCAACGAGGTATATTTTTTTAAACAGATTTAAATTTTTAAAGTATTTAACACAACTTTATTTTTACGAGTAACACAGTAGTTCCGCTATTTGAAGGGATCGCTAATGCGGATCGGAATTATTTCCAAATATCCCTGTCCATGATATAATCATTAACTTTATAATACGCCTTAGATATTAATGTTTTCTTGACAATAGATCTGAATTTTGTATCCGTTTCATTTGTAATATTTTTTGGAATTTGAGCGCGGAGTGAGATGAATGTGTTTTTCATGATGGAAACGCTCCATTTACCTATTCTCGCACAGCGAATCTCTAGTGGAAATAGCTGAGCGGAGCGAAGCGAGGTAAATGAAGCGTTTCTATTGGTTCATCATTAACACATTCCTCGCAACACGTGTCATCCTCGCACATCTTGTGGGAACGCAGCCTTAGACAAGGAGTATTATAAAAAATCCATTTTAAAAATTTTGTTCTTTGCCAAACTTGTTGATATCTTAGCGCGACAGGGACAGTTCCCTGTGAACATTTCAACGTCCGAAAAACCTGGTTTAAACTACAATCATATCCACACATACACGTCCAAAATATTTATAACTAGGTATTTAGACACGCTGGCCTCTATTGAACATTTGAACCAACTGGTTTTCCAACAAGACGCATAAATAAATTAACATTCGCCGATACTAACTGCTTGCAAAAAAAACTAAGTCGGTTTTAAATTCTTTACAACTAGTCTTGAGTTTGAGATCAAGTTTCTTTATAAATAAAATGTTGTAAAAAAAAACATTTTTACTATAGCGTTTGCTGACTGTACCTTTGTTGATTTTACTTGCATTGTCATCCAAACTACATTTCCGTACCAAATTTTAAGTCGATGCCATTAACCGTTGAGGAGTTCCGTCCTGCAGAGACTATCCAGGCCGGTCCACCAGAATATCGCTACCAGATTGTATTTCCACCAGATTTACACATAAGTTTCCCTCTTCTTCAACCCATTATCCACCCAGTGCTGAGTGTAGGTCTCTTCAAATCCACGCCATTCAGTTCGGTCTCGTGCCCTTCGCATCCAGTTCTTCCCAACCACTCTAACAAGGTCGTCAGTCCAACGCATCGGTTGCCTGCCCACATTTCTGTGTCATAAGTTTTCTAAAGTGTGCTAAATTTCAAGTCAAAGCGACCACTGAAAGTGCGTCAAATAACTTGCAAGATTTGATGCAAAAACAAACGGCAAACTAAATATGTACTTAAAAGCTTGTAAAAAGTAAGGTACTGTCATGTACGAAGAGGAGGATGATTAACGATAAATATCGCGACAAAAAAAGCCGTGGTGGCCTAGTTATTTTAACCAGCCTTTCAAGCATAGGATCGTGGGTTCAAACCCAAGCTTGCAGTTTCATTTGTTTAATTATTACTGAGGTCTAATTTAAGACACTGACTATATTGCTCTTGCTTAAAGACATTTGGACAGGTTTTTCAAGGTCCCAAATCTATTTAAATTTGGTATCAATGAGTCTAGTTGAATACAAAATATCGTAATTTTAACCCCCCAGTGCAAAAAGGCGTTTTATAAATGCGACTGCCATGTGTGTCTTCTTTTTAATTGCTTCTAGAATACACGCTAGGTAGGACAATAACGTCTGACCTATCCATAACGGTTTCAAACTTCAACTGCGGCGTTGGTGTCCTTTAGCAGATAAAAGCCTGCGATAGCATACTTTAGCACCTGAAAGCATGTTGTAACAGCACACTTTAACTTGCGATGCGTATAGTGTGTCCAAAATGATCCAGCTAAATGCGATTCGATGCTGATAGATGTGACAAACCCTAAAACGCCCGACGCGTCGCGGGCCCGCACACGACCCGCACCCGTCGTCTGTGTGTGTTGGGCTTTACCTATCCCCGCTCAGCTCAGCATCTCTAACGGAAACAGCTCGGCGAAGCGTGGATACGTAAATTAACTGTTTTTACAAGCTTTTATTTAGGTTCACCTGTCCCGTTGCCTGTCTGTCTGTAATCAAATCTTGGAAGTTTAATTCGGACCAACTTCCAGTAGTTGTATTGACTTGAAATTTGGTATACTTATGTAAATTGCGTGACAATACAATAATCTGGTAGTGACATTCCGGTAGTTCGGCCAGGATCGTGTCCGCGGGACGGAACTCTTCGACGGTTAATGGCATTGAGTTTCTATGCATTTGTAGTTTAGGTGACAATGCAAGTACAGCCAACGAAAAGTACTGTCAGCAAAAAAAGCTTGTATTAAAAAATATGTTTTTACCAAAAACTAATTATTGGTTCATGATATGATAAACACATTCCTCGCAAATGCATCCTCGCCCATATCTGATCGAAACCACAAACACAGATAAGTAGTTCAGAAATCAATCTCCATACAAGTGCGCTCGAGCAACGCACACATAGACACTGCTCAAGGACACGATATCTGGGACCGGTTGGGACCAGTGCGAGCGCGAGTGCCATCCGCTTGAGACACGCGTCTGTGAACTTTTTTGTTCAATAATGGAGCAACAAAAAAAAAGTTATTAAGACTGTTCAGTGGACGGTTGTTTCAATTAAATAATCGTGAATTTCGCCAATAACGAAATCATCGCAGATATTTTCTGTGACAAATTTATAATATACTATGCTATACTTAAATAAATTTTGCTACTTTACGATCCCACTGAATAATAAAACTCATTTGATGACGAGATTGCGCTGAGTTTATCACGTTGGTCGGCGTCCTTACTCGGTATGGGTACTGGCAGAATACCAGCGCCTGTTCTTCAGGGCATCACATGGCTTCCTCATTTATGTGTCTGATCTGTTTAATTGTTATTTAATTTATGTTTTATTTAATTGTTAGTTTTATTACTCTTTAGCTACTAAGCCAATGTCTTTTGTTGTGAAGAATAAAAGATTATATCTATCTATCTATCTATCTAATATAACAATGACATTAAAATAAAAATATTTTAGTTATTCATTTATATTTCCATTCTTCCCGTTTCATTCTCAACAATAAATCAAACAACTAGATACGAGTGCCACTACCACGATAGTTTTTTGGTGCATAAGCCATAGTTGACAACCTTAGAGCGACTGCCGAGCGTAGGTATGAAAAGTGAAGTGCATACAGGAGATTTACTTCTGAATTATCTGTGTTTTGTGTCAAAACGCAGGCTTATGATTTTTCGTAGCATCTGTAGGTTACTTCCGAGTCGACGTAATGCGGTAATTATATTCAGTATGTACGATTTACGATAATTAAGCATATTTTAAATTAACCATCGGATACTTCACGTGCGTGTCATGCTGCCGATAAGATATAGTATGTTAAAGATAATGTTTATGCATTAATAGTACAGTCGCCATCAGATATTTCGGAACGGCCAGGTGGTCAAAAATATCGCACATGCACTCTATTATCAAGGTATTAAAGTTCATGTTCGATATTTTTGATCACCTTGGCCGCTCCGAAATATCTGATGGCGACTGTACTTACTGCAGAGGCCATGAAGTAAGGGATTGATGGACGAGTTCGGGGTAGACGAGGCCGGATAAAACGAGTCCAGCAATCCCTGTTCTGGCCGAGCTTTGTATAGTGCTTTTCTCAAAGAATGTGAGGAAATATTTCATCGATCCATCCATCCATCTATCGCAAATCCTTACAGAGTAGTGGTGGTTGGCTGTTTGTCAGTTTAATGTTAGTAAGCAAATTTAAAAAGTTAGAGCAGCGGACAATAATGGATTTTCATACATACTTCATGACCTAGGCCAAGAAGTTATTTATGTAGGGAGCCATAAATGAGAACCGTCATGTCTCCATTTCGTGACATTAACGCATACATTCATTTCCGAGCATGTTTAAGAAATGTATATTTTCAAGGAGCCTGTGACGGGTACTCTTGATCTAAACCTAGAGGCCCATTTAGTGCTTTATGGGGGGGCGACCGGGCGTCAGGTACTACAGGGTGCCGCGCGCTCCAGCTCAACTTAACCACTTAATTTGAATACCTATTTTTATTGATATCTCGTAGGAGTGAGTATGAATCTTACAACAGACGCGACCTGTCATTTTGTTGTAAGTCTGTTTGTTTGTTACTTCATCACGTCTAAACCTCTGAATCGATTTAGATGAAATTCGGTATACACCATAGTTCGAGTCCCGGGAAAGGACAGGGTAGTTTTTATTCCGGAAAACTGCATAGTTCCCGCGATAATCGAATTCTACGCGAACGGAGTCTCTAGTAACGGCTAGTAAATAAATAAAGGTAGGACTTATAACTTAGTGTTTACCCTGTGTTTACCCGCGGCTCTGCACACGTAAATCATTAGATCCAGTACCGAATTCAAAATTTCGGGATTTTTAAAAATTCCCGTGGGAATTCCCGAAAAGTAAATCGTGGCTTTCATTGACGTTACATTAAAGACAATCATGTCAAATCTCATGACTCTAAGCCCAACGGTCGTTGTTTAGGGATTTTATCCCTATCCCGTGGGAACATCGGAATAAAAAGTAGCCTATGTTTAATTTCAGATGTCCAGCTACCTACATGCCAAATTTCATCCAAATCCGTCCAGCCGTTTCAGCGTGAAGGAGTAACAAACATACTCACCCACTCACAAACTTTCGCATTTATAATGTTAGTAGGATTCAATACCTGATGAATAAAAGTTAGTCAAATTATATGATAACGTAATTTAGTTAATAACAAAGAATTCATAGCGTCACAGCTTATCGCACAGCCAATATTATCGCTGATTGACTCATTTATAACTTATTAGTTATCAGTCAGCATTAAGATTCGATTTTTCGGACTTTGACGGTGCATATGACCTGTAGCCATGTCATCGTGCACCTTTGATTGTACAGTCGCCATCAGATATTCGGAGCGGCCAAGGTGGTCTAAAATATCGGCACATGCACTCTGTTATTAAGGTATTAGAGTTCATGTTTCAATATTTTTTACCACCGTCACAGGGCGGCCCACGCCGTACAAAATACGCGTTCTCAGATCTACATAGGCACGACGACGTCTGTACACGCGGCCAATGTGTGCGTAAGCTTCACAGGGCTGACTATTGCAAAACCGTATAGTACTATAAGTGCTACCAATGACATTTAAAGGTACTCATATGTGCAAATAAATGTAATCGTTAATCTTACCTATTTCGAGGGTATTCTGGCAAAACAGAATAAGTGCAATTTTTTTTAAAGTTACATAGGCATACTCAATGTTTTCTGCTTTATTTATCTAGCAAAACCGTATAAAAAATAAATATTGTACACTTATCCGGTTCTGCCAGAATATCCTCGATTTATTTAAACCTACTTAAAATGTGTCTGCCTGCGTATTTTAAGCATTATTATTTTCAATTACAATAGATATACGTCTACAAACTTAAAAGAATCATTCGGTAGGTAGTTATTTCATGTATTAATCGCGTTAATTTCAGAAATCACTATTTATTTAGAAAAAGGAAGTAGGTAGGGTACCGTTACGATTTCGCAAAATTATTGCTCCCGAACTTAGTGCCGTGCGTCCGACATACATCGCGTCGCGCACCCGACTGCTTTCCTGCGGTTTTCCTGCAATCTGCGCTTGAGGGGTGGGGTAACTCGAACCGGTGCGGGGCGGAGCGTGGCCATTCTGTACGTTAGTACTATTATATATTCTGTGGCACCGTGGCCGCTCCGAAATATTTGATGGCGACTGTACGGTGGCAATGTGGTTGTTACAATGTTAAAAGAGCACCGTTACAGCTGAAAAGCAGCGTTACAGGCTAATAAAGCATTTTACTTAAAACTTTTCTTTTCTTCTTAAACCTGCCCCCTTTCCACAGACTGATATGTCCACAACACGAAGTGCCGTCAACGCAATCCGCGCGCGCCGGGGGCACAAGGAGCGGTCCAAGAACTTCACCGAACTGGAGAAACGGACCGTGCTCGAGCTGATCGCGCGCCACCGCGACGTGCTGCGACAGGGCCGCTCCAACAACGCCACCAACAGGAGCAAACAGGTCAGGATAATAAAAAAAACTACCACGCGTTACCAAAGTTACCATAAGTTACCAAAAACTACCATAGTCCACAACAAGAAGCGCCATCAACGCAACCCGCCCTCGCCGTGGGCACAAAGAGCAAGAACTTCTCCGAGCTGGAGAAAATGACCGTGCTCGAGCTGATCGCGCGCCACCGCGACGTGCTGCAACAGGGCCGCTCCAACAACGCCACCAATAAGAGTAAACACGTCAAGATAATAAAAACTACCAGAAGTACCAAAAACCACCACAATTAATCTAAAACTACCGTAAGTTACTGAAAACTACCATAAGTTAACAAAAAATACCATGAATGACCAAAAAACTACAATAAGTTTAAAAAAATATATATAAGTAACCAATAATTGACAGCTGACAATATTACCAGACCGAAAAAAAAAATAGGCATAGGAATATGTATGTCGATATAACCTTGTGTAGACGCGGAATTAAAATGTTTGTCACTCTTGGACTTTATTTTCATAGTTTTAAGTCTAAAAACGACTAAAAGGATAGCAACAAATTAAAAATAATTCAATATAGTAACGAAAATTTCACAATAGCGGAAATAGTTCCAAGCAAACCGATGGCAGTAAGTGCACAATGACATATATGAAATGTCAGTAAACAAAATGGCGGATGGCGTCTTTACCGATGTTCAACATTTTTTTTTCAAATCTTTAAAATTTAAGATTTCTTTTATTTTTCTTTTCTTAATATTTCGTCTTAAGTTTTATTCTAACATCAATATTAAGTTTTTTTCACACAACCAACACAAACATCACGCCTGTATTCCCAAATGGGGTAGGCAGAGTAGCTAGCTACATATTAGTAACAACATTTGTGTGTAAAACCGAGTTTAGACTTGCAAGAAAAATCGTGCAAGTTGCATTACATTGCGAGGCCGTAAAGCCAACGAGTTTGTAGCGGTCAATCGAGCGCCGCAATGTAATGCAACTTGCACGATTTTTCTTGCAAGTCTAAACTCGGCTTAAGTAATGAACTGTCAAGTTGGTTCGCCTCGAATTCTGGACTCGAGTATTGGTTATCATTTATCAAAAACTGTCTAAGTACTAAGCTTAACATTATGTAATAATCAAAGCAAACCTACCGTATGCCACTGTATTGTGATAAATCTAATAAATAAATCATATCGCGCCTTCGGTAGTACAAGGGATTAATTGTCTAAAAATCGACACAACCGTACACCATGCTACCAGTTGTTAGACTCACGTCTGGTAGCAGTGTACGGTTGTGTTGCTCTGAAGATGAGCTCTGATTGAGTTTGAAACGCGTCAGTTTAGTAAGGCGGTGGTGATACATGGGTTGTGTGATTTGTGTGTGTTCTTACAGTGTGGAGGAGGAGGAACTGCATGAACACGCATATTTTGCATAAGCTTAGCTATCGTAAGGTCGCGGGTGAGCAAGGAAATCCTTTTAGTTCATTGAAATTATGCCCTTGTTCTGCCGAAGGTTCGATATCTTAATTTACCACAATCTTTCTGAACATCATTCGAAATGAAAGAAAGAAAGAAAGAAAGAAAGAAAAGTTTATTTTGGCTCCAAAATGTACCACCTAAAACTAAGACTAGAACTAGCACTAAAACTATGTTACTAGGTGACACGGCAGGAATGAATACATTTTCGTGTCATGTTTCATTATTAAACATACTTTTGTTGACGTTATTGATATAATCGCTTCTTAGCGTCAAAACTATGCTATCTCCAAAGTTGCGCTATTACCAGATGTCACAGTTTTGTCGCAAAGGTGCGTAATGTATAGCATTGTCATCAGTGCTCTGTGTCCCAAACTTCAAGTTAATCAGATCATTAGAACAACCGCTTTAAATCGGTCCAACCGTTCTGGAGATAAACGGGAACATTCGTATGTGCACAAACAAACAACCTCTCACGCTAAACGCATATTACCTTTTCCTTTCCGCCCTTGGTAAAAATAAGAAATGGGTTGAAACTGATTTCCATGACTTTATTTATTATATTATGATTGATAGTGTAGTTAAGTTAGGTACAAGGTTATTTTAAAAAAAACCGGCCAAGATCGTGTCGGACACGCCCGAAATAGGGTTCCGTAGCCATTACGAAAAAAATAAGTAATATTTTTCTAAGGATTTCGTATTTTATACGGAATCTTCCAAGCTTAGGTATTTTTTATAACTTAAGCTGCTATTTAAGAGTAAAACTACTAATAATTCTCAAGCAAACTTAGCCGTTATAGTTTTCCTTGGAAGTTTGATATACTTACTACATCCTGAATTTTTTCAAATTTTTCCACACACCGGTTTAGATTTTAGAGCGATTTTAAAATTTGCACTTTAAAGTTGAATATTTCGCAAAAAATCAATGAATCGAAAAATCGTCTTAGCAAACCCCTAATGGTTTTAAAAGACCTATCCAACGATACCCCACACTATAGGGTGGGATGAGAAAAAAAAAACCCCCACTTTACGTCTATGGGAGAAAACCTAAAAAAAATTTTTTTATCGTTTTTATTGTACCATTTTGTCGGCATAGTTTACATATATATCCGTGCAAAATAACAGCTTTCTAGCATTGATAGTCCCTGAGCAAAGCCGCGGACGGACAGACAGACAGACAGACATGGCGAAACTATAAGGGTTCCGTTTTTGCCATCTTGGCTCCGGAACCCTAAAAAACAATTACGACTTTAAGCCGTCAGCTGTAATCGCGCTAGTAATCTTGATTATATTAAATCATTAACTCATTATGTACAGCAATAACAGTTAAACTTCTTTGTTAAGAACGATAATAATGATACTGCGTGATAATACGATAACTCGCCTACGTGTGCCAGGGGACCTACGAACAGTGCAACTGTGTTAGTTTTAGACAAAGAAAACGTCTAATACGGTATTTGACTATTTTGTATATGTTTTATAAATTAAAACTACACAATGCCTGTTATCGAATAGAAAAACAATTTTTAAGCTACCTTTACAAATAACAAAGTTATAAAGATTTGAAATTCAAGATTAGACAGAGAAAGACATACTGGCATAGAGAAAAGCGTTTGAGAAAGAGACGGGTATATAGATTTTTCAAAAAATCACTATAAATCCAATTTTCAACCGATTTAAATTTCTCTTCGCTAAACACTATCTGTTTATGTATATTTCATAATAATATTAAGATATGGCAAAATCAGGAGTTGTCAAATACCGTATTGCTCCTTATCCTCTCGTGTTCCCTCTCCTCCTCGTGTTGCGAGCGATGTGTTTTCCATGAGCCAATAGAAACAATTCATTTACCTGGCCTCGCACAGCTCAGCCACACGGCGGCCACGCCGTACAAAATACGCGTTCTTGGATCTACATAGGCACGACGACGTCTGTACACGCGTCAATGTGTGCGTAAGATACACAGGGCTGACTATCGCAAAATCCTAATAAGTGCTACCAATGACATTTAAAGGTGCTTATATTATGTAGGTATGGTTTATATAGTGCAAATCAATGTAATCGTTAATCTTACCTAAAAAAAATATTTAAGTCTACTTAAAATGTGTCTGTCTGTGTATTTAAGCATTATTATTTTCAATTACAATAGATATACGACTACAAACTTAAACGAATTATTCGGTAGGTAGTTATTTCATGTATTAATCGCGATAATTTCAGAAATCATTATTTATTTAGAAAAAGGAAGTAGGTAGGGTACCGTTACCATTTCGCAAAATAATCCCGAACTTAGTGCCGTGCGGCCGACATACATCGCGTCGCGCACCCGACTGCTTTCCTGCGGTTTTCCTGCAATCTGCGCTTGAGGGGTGGGGTAACTCGAACCGGTGCGGGGCGGAGCGTGGCCATTCTGTCGTTAGTAGGTACTATTGTATATTCTGTGGCACATCTCTGGTTGAAACAGCTGAGCGGAGCGAGCGAGATAAATGAAGCGTTTCTATTGGTTCATGAAAAACACATTCCTCGCAGCACATCCTCGCACATCTCTGGTGAAAACCTAGCCTATTTCGCCTAATTTTAATTGTCATAATATGAATTCGCATAACAGATTTGGTATAACACAATCGTGCATAACATTGAACTGGTATAATAATGGGAGAGTCTCGGCTCTCGAATTTAAGTAGGCGTCACAGCTTAAAAGCTTTTTTAGGCTTTTAGACCTCTAGACGCCAAAAATCGAGGCGAGTCCAAAAAAAAGAGCTAAAAGACTCAAATCTTATGAAACACTATACTATACTTGGTTTGGACAGGAATTTAACTTAAATGTAAGTAAACAAAACAACGTCAATTGGTGTCTTAAACATTGAAATGCCCCCGTTAAACTATCTAAACATTTACATTTCTGTATTGAAATACCCTAGTCTAGTTTGTATTACAATGATAGATAAGTAAAATGTTCAAAATCAGCAGCAGCTGCTGCAACTTTAGCAGCTGAAGTTTGTTTACATTTAGTTAAGAGCGTTTATATCTGCTGAGCTGGCAGCGTTGCATTTTTGTTAGTTTTTCTCGATTATTCCATAAAAATTGAATGAAAATTAAAAATGATGTCTGATAGAACACTCCAATAATTATTCGTTATAGACTAGCCGACGACTGGACGACTAGAAAAACCGTTCATAGACATATTAACTTATATATTAAGAAGTGTTCTATCAGACAACATTTTTAATTTTCATTCAATTTTTATGGAATAATCGAGAAAAACTAAAAAAATGCAACGTTGCCAGCTCAGCAGGTATACCTAAACGCTCTTAAATACCTATTCAAACCAAGTATAGGCACAAGGGCCCTCCCAATTTTTTTCCACTGTGTGGTTATCGATGTCATCGTTTTGCTATCGTTTTTATTTTATCAAAAATTAACTATATATCTAATTGTGTCATTACATAATAGCACTGAGTAAGATAGATTCCAGGTATTATTTTAATAGTTTATCGCCGAATCAATAGAATGCTGTAATCATGTAATACGTTAACATGACTGTCTCAATTTATTTGCGTTTGATAATTGAAATACCACTTGTAAAGTTGGTAATATTTTGATCGAGAATGGGCTACTGAATGAGACAGACAGACGACAATCCAAGCAGGCCTTAGCCATAGGCGCCCCGGGCGAGTCATGCCTTTGGCGCCCTTTTAGAGATACAAGCGTCGTGTTTGTTGAGCCGAGTTTGGACTTGCAAGAAAAATCGTGCATTGCATTACATTGCGACGCTCGTTTGACCACTACAAACTCGTTGGCTTTAAGGTGGGTCTACGCTAAGCCGGGTCCAGACGAGTGTAACGTGTAATGTAACATTACGTGTAATTTAGCGTCAACAGTGTGGACGGCACTGCGAGCGCCTTTGTGTTCGCGCGAAAAACCGACAGCCGATGGATCAACACCGAGCGTTACATGTAATGCTCGTAGTGACGTCCACACGTAGAATTCGTGTTACATTACACGATAGATTACATTACACGTTACACTCGTCTGGACCCGGCTCTAGACGAACCGTACACGAGCGAAGCACGAGTCGAACACAATTCGTCTAATGTGGACCGACTTACAAGCCTCGAACGAGCGCGCTGCGAGCGTTTCGTTCGTGCTCGGCTGCGTTCCGCCAGTTGTCGGTTTTTTGACGAACACAAATTGATTTGCTTCGCGCTCGCAGTGCGTACGTCCACGCTTGACGCCGCGAACGACGAAGCCGGGAACGGCTCCGCTCGTGCTTCGCTCGTGCTCGGTTCGTCTAGCGTAGACCCACCTTAACGGCCTCGCAATGTAATGCAACTTGCACGATTTTTCTTGCAAGTCTAAACTCGGCTTTAGACAGAATACCGATACTCACTACTATAAGTCTATAAAAGTTAATAAGCTAAGGGGCTGTTTCACCATCAGCTGTCGGTTAAATGTGATGCCGGCTCTATTTGTTTTGTTCGAATAGACGGAGACGGCATCACATTTAACCGACAGCTAACACTAATCAATGCAAGGTGAAACAGCCCCTAAGTCTAGTTTGCCTTTGTTCGTGTCGTGCGGTCCCTCTGACACTTATACTGTTTAATACGAGAGCGAGAGGGACGGTACGATACCAACTTCGAGTTTCGAGTTTCGTAGTAGACCTGCTGTAGTGCCTGGCGCCCCGGGCAGCCGTCCGTACTTTTACGACTACTTCTAGGGCCGGTACGGTAAGACGTGTCAGATATTTTTTGCACGCTCTGCTGTGGCAGACATTAACGCAGGTGACTGTACATAAATACCGGTATCTTCTGTCTAGTTTCGAGCGCTGTAACCATATTATTTAAGATTGGTTTCTTGGAATCTTTTTGTATTTTTTTTTTCATTTCAATTCCAAATTTTTACTTTTACGGTCATCCCGTAAAACCTAAATTGAAATATAGATGCACAGAAAAACCAGAAAAATAAGACCAGCACTGGGAATCGAACCCAGGTCCTCGACATTCCGTGCCACGTGCTATACCGCTACACCACTGCTGGACACAGTATAGCACGTGGCACGGAATGCCGAGGGCCTGGGTTCGATTCCCAGTGCTGGTCTTGTTTTTCTGGTTTTTCTGTGCATCTATATTTCAGTTTGTGTTTTCAATCCATATTATTTAATACGAGAGTGGGAAGAACGGTACGATACGAAATTTGATTTTAGAATTTCGTAGTAGCCCCCCAGGGAGGGCTACTTCTTGAAGGCCCTCGTATGCAGTAGACAGCAGTGGAAGTATCGGGGACGCGTTTGCTCAGCATTGGGACAGAATAGGCTAAAATAATAATAAGGTTGTAAACGTTATACTTAAACTGAACTCTACATGTTCCAGTCGAGCGCTAGTAACTCTAAACCATTGCCTTTGTGAACTGCTGAACTAGCAGAGCTCATGTGCCAGTGGTGAAAGGTATAAGATATAGCGGGAGCGGTTGAGATTATGTCAGTTTGAATTTGAACATGCATGTATCGGGGAGCCTCCCACTGTAATTTTGGTTTTGTATCAGGATCAGAATCTTTATTTGAAGTATCCTGAGGGTTCGGTATACCATACAGCAGGAAAGTAATAAAACACGTCTTGAGTATACGGCATATATTGACAGACTGAAGTACCCACATATATGACACCTCCACCCTTAATGTTTAAGTCCTGTCCAAGGAAATAAGATACTTTTAACTAACACTAGGATAATACGCAAAAGGTGCATACATTTTAAAGATCTCACTTCTAATACATGCATATTTCCATATGCGTCTTAAAATTAACGTAGTAGGTAAGGTTACATCATGAGCTTGGTTACATTATGTATTTATCTTATCTATAGCCACTAAAGTTAACCTTATTAGATACTTAACTAACTTAATCTATTTCAAGTTGCTGTTTACGTATTCTATGAGGAAGTGGTCGAAGTGTAGGTCGTGGTGACGGGGGCGGGGCAACAGACTGAACAATTTTATTATTTCGGTCCACCACCGAACCTTCCGTGTTAGTGAATGATTTCTCACCCGCTTCCGTCACCGCACCCACATCTGAGGACTCGTTCTCACCCCCTTCGGACTTTGACCCATCGTCTCCGTCCCTGTCAGGATATGTAACATTTGAAAATCCGGATCGGCGCCTTATCTGGTCGATATGTCTATGGATTAGTCGGCCGTCACCGTTATCCACTGCGTACCTATTACCACCCTCTATACCCGCTACCGTGCCCTCGACCCACCGATCGCGGCCGCTGTAGCTGCGCGCCCAGACTGGTTCGCCCTGCGCGACGGCGCGCGCGACGCCTCCCGCCGCCCTCACCTGTCGGGTTTGTGCGTCTTTGACGCGGCCTTCTACCGCCCCCTCGCTGCGTAGTAAGTCTAAGCGCGTCCTGAGTGATCGCCTTTGCAAAAGCATCGCGGGACTTTCACCAGTGGTGCTATGCGGACTGGTCCTGTACGCCATTAAATAAGTTTGTAATGCGGCTTCTACATCAATATTGTCTCGGTATGCTTTTTTAATGGCGCGTTTACACAATTTAACGGCATTCTCAGCGGCACCGTTTGACGACGGATGGTACACTGGTGAAAACGATTGTCGTATCCCATTATGTTTCAAAAAATCACAAAATTCGGAACTTGTAAACGGCGGTCCCTGGTCGGATACTACTTCGACTGGTAACCCGAACCTCGCGAAACTTTCCCTGAGAACCTTGATCACTGACATCGCATTTGTTCGTGCCATTTCAAAAATTTCCAGCCATTTCGTGCTGGAATCTATTAATACTAAAAATGTTTTACTTTTATATGGTCCTAGGAAATCTAAATGTATCCTAGTCCATGGTTGTGCCGTATAAGGCCAGGGTGCGGGAGGGGCGCGCGGGGGCGCCGGCGCCTCCGCTGCGCACGTCTCGCAGCGCTGGCACAGTTCCTCTACTTGGGCGTCCAGGCCCGGCCACCACACGTAGCTGCGAGCCAACGCCTTCGTCTTTACGATGCCCATGTGACTAGCGTGTAACTGTTTCAATATAGTGCTCCGCCATGCTAATGGTATTATCATCCTGTAGCCCCACATTAAACAACCACGGTCTATATAAATCTCGTTTCTTCTGACATAAAACGGTTTAATATCATCATCCTGGCACGTCCCGGGCCAACCGGATTGAGCGTACGTCATTATCCTACTCAATACAACATCTTTTTGCGTGGCATTCTTTACATCCTGATTCAGTACCGGTAAAAAACTTTCTACAAAATGAACGTAGGTTATATCTTGCACCGTTCCGCGCTCCTTACCCGTCTGTGGCAGTCGCGACAACGCATCCGCACAGTTTTTAGTGGACGATACATACTCAATAGAATAATCGTAGCCCGATAAAAGAACGGCCCAGCGCTGTAAACGTGACGCGGCCATTACCGGTATTCCCACCTTACTACCCAGTATATACGTGAGTGGTTTATGGTCTGTTCTTAATATAAATTTCCTACCATACAGGTATTGATGAAATTTTCTGACTCCATAAACGATGGCAAGTGCCTCTCTGTCGATCTGTGCGTACGCCCGCTCGGCTGGTGTTAGTGTGCGTGAGGCGTAGGCCACAGGCCGCTCACCCTGCGGCGTCAAATGGGAGATGACCGCTGCTACGCCCACGCCGCTAGCGTCAGCCGTCAATACTAATGGCAACGAGGTCGAATAATGTATGAGCACTTCACTGGAGCCTAGCGCTCTCTTCACCTGGTCGAATGCGGCCTGGCACTCCATATTCCACTCGAAAGTAACTCCCGCTCTTAACAGATTATATAATGGTGCTAAAATTGTGCTCACATTTCTTATAAATTTCCCATAGTACATAACCATGCCTATAAAAGCCTTTAACTCCGATACATTGGTGGGCGTAGGCGTGTTTGTGATAGCTTTAACCTTATCTGAGCATGTGTGCACCCCCTGCTTGCTGATGACGTAACCTAAATAATCAACTGATTTAGCAAAAAAAACACACTTGTCTTGCCTTACACGTAGCCCAAAAGCTTGTAACCGCTCGAACACTTTATGTAAATTGTTAATGTGGTGATTGGTGTCTTTACCGGTGATTATTACGTCATCGAGAAATACGCCTACGTTGGGTATATCCGCGAATAATTGCTCTAAACGCCGCTGAAAAATGCCCGGACTAGACGCCAGTCCGTATACCAGTCGGTTATACCTAAATAAACCCTTGTGTGTATTAATTACTGTATATTTTTTGATTCGTCCAACTCGAATTGCGCATACGCCTGCGACAAATCAATTTTACTAAATCGATCGCCCCGTCCAACCGGGCTAGCAGATCTTCTACTTTAGGCAGTGGATAACGGTCGACTTCCAATACTTTATTTAAAGTTAACTTATAGTCGGCGCATATTCTAATGTTACCGTCCTTTTTGACGACGGGCACGATGGGCGTCGCCCAGTCAGAGCGGTCGACGGGAGTGAGCACGCCGTCGCGCACCAGCTGTTCCAGCGCGCGCTCCACCGGCTCGCGCAGCGCGTACGCCAGCGGGCGCGCGCGCAGGAACACCGGCCGCGCCCCGGGCCGCAGGTGGAACCCCACTCGTCCCCCGGTGAAACGACCCAGTCCGTCTTCGAACACTTTACAGTATCTGGAACTGAATTCCTTTAGATTAAAATCAATATTTTCACTTAGCTTATTGACACTTTCACACATATACTTAGGTAACTGTACATTCAAGGTTGCTATCCATTGTCTGCCTAAAAGAAGTGTTTTACCATTCTTTATAATGTATAAATCAAGATATTTCTTCTTATCTTTGTACTGAACTAAAGGTTTAATTACACCTACGGGCCTAACTACCTCCCCGTGTAGTATCTCAACAATAAGTTACATTTCTTTATAGTAAATTTTTTAAATTCCGTTTCATAAAGGTCGTAACTTATACAAGAAACGGCGCTGCCCGTATCACACTCCATATACATGCTTTTACTATCTATACTAATGGGTATCATTATCGGCTTACAGTTCTCGATCGCTAATTGATTTATGCAGATCTCGATTACCTCGTCACTGTCCTCACTGTCCGTGCCTGCGTCCGCCGTCACCTCCAGGTTGTGATGCCCCGCCAGGTTAGGACATACGCGCTGCAGGTGTCCTATTTGGTTGCACACCCGGCACACGTATCGCACAAATTTGCACGCCGCTGGCGCTTCAACGTGTGTGCTCCCGCACACGGTGCACTGTTGCTGCGCCGCCTGCCTAGCCACCGCGCCCATGCCAGGCCGCGCCAGCGCGCTCGCGCCCGGCCCGGCCTCGCCCGCGCCGGCCGGCGCCCGCGCACCGCCTGCTGTCCGCCACCGCCAACCCGCTGTGCCGGTGCGCCGCCTGCATTGCGCTGCCACATTCCCGCCATGACTTGGCAGTCCACCTGCTTCACGTCATCTATCGGTTTCTGACGCCCTTCCACAACAGCCGCGTCTTTCTCAGCCGCCTCCATGCTTACTGCCATCCTGTATGCCTTCACGAAGTCTAACGTATCTTCCGTGAATAGACGTTGCCGTATGACCTCACTGCTGATCCCGCACACGAGCTGGTCTCTGAGGCTCTCTTCGAGCCAGTTGCCGAACTCGCATGTTTTCGACATCCTCTTCAGCACTGCCACGTATTCTGCTAGGTTTTCACCGTTACCCTGTTTCCTCTGTCGAAATTTAAACCGTTCGGCGAGCACACTCGGTTTCGGTTGTAAATGCTTTTCCAATATGGCCGTTATTTCTTGAAAAGAGTGAGTAGTAGGCTTTTTTGGTGTACATAAATTGACTAGTAGTTCGTAACATTCTGCACCCATAACAGTTATTAGCGTCGGCACTTGTTTGTCACTCGCGATCCCGTTAGCTATGAAGTATTGCTCCAAGCGCTCGACGTATAACCTCCAATCGTCCGCGTGCACTTTGAACTCGCCGATTTTACCGATCGACATTTCTTTTTTTTTAAATCTGTCACTTTTTACACGTTGCGCACGGATTCTTATTAAACGTCGTCGCCACTGAAGTATCCTGAGGGTTCGGTATACCATACAGCAGGAAAGTAATAAAACACGTCTTGAGTATACGGCATATATTGACAGACTGAAGTACCCACATATATGACACATTAATGGTAAGGTAGGTAGATTAACGATATCGGTTGCTTCGCGTACTTAGACATACGATAACGTGTAAAATTTCATATTAGGTAAAGCCACATTCACATTTATCTGTCGTGTTGTGTCGTGTCGGTTTCGTACATTTTATATGAAATTGTCTCAAAATAATAATAATAAATAAAAACACACTTCACACAAACATATCATATCTGGTAATTGTAAGTATTGTTGTCTCAAACGCAGACTTCGAGTTATCAAAAAGTCAGGAATTTTTAATAAATCAATAAATTATGATAAGATAACATACCAACAACAGCGCCATCTAACGGGCCCAATTTATTTAAATGCGTTCTTAATTTGAGGGGAGAGTTTACCGTATTACTATTAACGGCATGAACATTAAATGTTTGACCACCAAAGCCATAAACATTTTGTATGGGGAAATGTTTTTTCTTTTATTTTATTTTTTCACCAATTTTCCAATATTTCTGATGAAGTCAAGTCCTAAACACAAAAATCATAAAAATTGGTTCAGCCCTATTGACAGTGTTATTTGCTTAGAATAATTAGACTAGGGTCTACTCTTACCACGGCCACTGTAATGTTTTGGAAACGTCGAGGTAATTATTACTCGTGTGTTAAGCGTGATAAGCCCTGTCTGTGGTATTTTGACTATCAGTGAAAATCACGAAAGTTTATAACGTTATAGAATAATTAAATCAAGAAAAGATTAGTTTAGATTAAAAAAGTCTTAATAAGGGTTAATTAATATCGCTTGTCACTTGCACCACACGCAACAACTTAACAAACCAATAAACAATCATTGCACTACATTAGCGTGTGTCATCACGAGCGAAACCTGCGCGTGAGTGCTGCGCCGGCTATGGTGATGTTTTGATTTAGGGATAGATCGGAATTCGGATATTTGATATCTTCGTCGTGAAGATATAGTATAGATAAGTATATATATTTCGAATGTCATCAAAGTATCAATAAAGTTAGAGAGAGAGAGAGAGAGAGAGAGAGATTTATTTACACATATTCGATACACACAAAAAATACATTAGATGGAAAGAATAAAAGTGGGCCAAAGTCAGCATAACGCTGTTTCAGTGGGACCCATTTCAAAACTAAAACATATAAATACATACAAACACTATGACACGAACGCCAGTGGAAAGAAGTTCGCAAATAAACTTTCAATCCGGAAGCACGTATGGCAACACTTGATCAGTTTAACCATATGCTGTGGGCTGATGATGATGATTAAGGCTGCGGCTTCAATGATGCGGAAACCAGACGGCGGAGAGGAGACGTGTAGGGATCGACCTATCATATTTGTTGAATCCACATTTCGTCTCCGCCTCCATCTTTATGTGCGAGGAATGTTTTTCATGAACCAATAGAAACGCGTTTACCTATTCTCGCACAGCACACAACAGGAAACAGAGCGGAGCGAGGCGAGGTAAATGAAGCTTTACTATTGGTTCACGAAGAACACATTCCTCGCAACACATCTCTGGTGGAAACGGAGCCTTAAGAGAAGTCTCTTCGTTCCATTCTCCATACAAACGTAGTCCCGGTCTCATTTGAAAACTAGGCAACATAAATAGATGAGATTTTGTAAGTATGGACTAGACGTAATTATCTATGCCCGTGGTTTTTTAGATTTTCATATAAATGTGTAATATCAAAATTACAGGAGCTCAAAAGTCGACAAAAAAAAGATGTCAACTTTGCACGAGAATTACAGACTAATAAAGCATTTTTACAAAAATCCAAAAACCACAGGCATAGAAAATATAATGAATATCTTGATTGTAAAATATCATTGATTTCTGTGCTATACTTTTCGTATAATTTGAGGGCAACGAAACCCAAAATTCAACCGCCCAAATCTTGAAAAGCCTACAGCTATCGCGATATAAATTACGGACGTCGTTGCGGAAGCCATGGGGGGGACGGCTGCGAGCGCTTATGTCACGAGCGATAAAGACAGCAATATCCCAAACGAATACCTAACGCGGCCGCGCGGCCGGCAGGGAAACCTCCTAATAGTTGAAACTGTTGTCGGCAGCTGGTGTGGTCCACGATATGCGAGGAGGTGAACAAGCGCTGCGGCGGCGAGCGGCCGCGCACTCCCGCGCAGGTCAAGATGTGGTACGAAAACTATAAGAAGAAGTGCAAGATGCGCGCGCACGACTCGCAGGTACTTCAGCCGGGTGCCACTTATTTCGCATAACACTAAATTGTCATAATATGAATTCGCATAACAGATTTGGCATAATTTAATTGCGTATAACATTGTACTGGCCTAATATTATTTAGCATAAATGGTGAATCCCTATTTCACCTATCTCGGTCAGCTTTAACTAAAAAAGAGAATCCGTATAATAGAAACATGCAGAATTTAGAAAAACGCGTGTTGCCAGTGCGTTTTTCTTTCCATAGAGCAGGCATACAACTCGCTACAATTTTTTCGCTACAAAAGCATTATATTCTTTTTTTCCTTTCCTAATATACAAAATTTATTACATTTCATTCTATTATCACACCGCTGAAGAGCGATATAGGCTTGTATCTTCTGCTATAACGCGTAGTTTAGGAACAAGACATTCGATGGATATCGGTAATGTACTGTATTTATACTGTATTTATGAGGCCGCCGTGGTGGCCTAGTGTTTGACCTATCGCCTCTCAAGCAGAGGGTCGTGGGTTCAAACCCCGGCTCGCACCTCTGAGTTTTTCGAAATTCATGTGCGGAGTTACATTTGAAATTCACCACGAGCTTTCCGGTGAAGGAAAACATCGTGAGGAAACTGCACAAACTGCGAAGCAATTCAATGGTGCGTGTGAAGTTCCCAATCCGCACTGGGCCGCGTGGGAACTATGGCCCAAGCCCTCTTGTTCTGAGAGGAGGCCTGTGCCCAGCAGTGGGACGTATATAGGCTGGGATGATGATGATGACTGTATTTATACAGTCAGTAGCAGACATGGATGTGCGGTTACGGTGCTCGAAATGATGTCTAAAGACAACTCTACTGCCAAGGTAATAAGAGAGTGTTTAGATCGAGATCCTTTCGACTGCTATAATTTTATAAGTCATAATGCAATGTTTGTCATAATTATTGTTAGTCATAATTTTTTTCCCCGCATAACCATACATTTTTAATAAATTTTTAAATGGTCACCTGTAGAACTCTAAAGGTTAGGTTATAACAATTGTGAAAAATATATGGTTTCAGAGAAAAAAAGACATGTCAAACATGACATTATGACTTATGACAAACATTATACTATGACTCATTACATATAATCATTTTGAACACCAGTACCGCTCAGCTACCTCTGGTGCTGACTGTATGCCTGTCTGTCCGCAGACAACTCAGAACGACGCGCCCGGTTTACTGGACGGCATGCTTTGGCAGACCATCAACCCTCTGGACGTTAAGGGTAGGTTGGACACTGGGTTATTTTAAGCGCCAAAACGATAGTGTGCATAGGCCCTTAAGCATGCTAGTAGTATAAAAACATTTTTCTAAGCAACTGTATCACTGTTATCTCCTAAGTCACGGACGGGAAAAAGTGGATTGACCCAATTGTGTTTAAATTAAATAAACTGTACTGTATGTCAAGTTATACTATTATTAAATTATTAATTTTGTTATTGTGTCTGCATCTAACTAAATGTAAAAACAACGTCAATTAGTGTCTTAAATATTGAAATTCCCCCATTAAACTATCTAAACATTTACATTTCTGTATTGAATTACACCAGTATAGTTTGTATTACAATGATAGATAACCAAATCTGGCAGCTGAAGTTTGTTTATATTTAGTTAAATCCCTACATATCCAAACCAAGTATAGTGTTAACAATTGTTTGTGAATCTTAAATAAAGGTCAATTATAGGTAATTTAATTTTGTACGCCTATTTGTAAGTAGAAATTGGAGTTCAGAATAGTTTTAACTTCTTTTATGCACACCTCGGCCCAGTTTCTAGAAGCATATTATTCTAATAATATTAGTGTTTTGTCTCATTTCCTCATACAATTTATTATTATTATTTGTTTTCAGACGAGGACGAAGCGGCAACCAGCGAGCAGGGCGCCCACAGCGTTAAAGACGATGACTGCTTACCTGTCAACGTGAGTACATAGTTGTCATGGCAAAATAACCATTTATTGGTCGTGTGCCTATGGGGGGTCCTACACACTTTAGTTAGGGTAATGGGGCCAAATTTTGCGGCAAGGTTTGGTTTTGTGCAGTCTGCCTCTTTGACTTTGTGATAGAATAGACGTTTCAGTAGAGTCTCTTGGTGCAGTCAAAAGATAACAGAGCAGATAGAGTGAGCAGATAACCGTTGGACAAAAGTCCTCGAGTGGCTGGGTGGACGGACGACATCGTGAGAGTTAGGGGCAACCGGTGGATGCGAGTGGCGGGTTGTCGTTCATTGTGGCGTTCTAAGGGGGAGACATTTGTTCAACAGTGGACGTGTTCTAGCTGATGATGAAGATGATAGACATAACAGTATAGTGGGTCTTTTGGTAGAGTTGAAATTTAAAACTGAACGTCATGACATAGTGGACGTCGTAACACAGTGAACGTCGTAACACGGTGGACGTCGTAACACAGTGGATTTCGTAACACAGCACAGTGGACGTCGTAACACAGTGGACGTCATGACAAAGGCTAACCCCCCCTTATCTGTCCCCAGATGACAAACGGCCGACTATCAAGCACGAACGACAGTGACGACACCACCCCCAACGTGCTCGAGCCCCACGTGCAGATCATCCCCCACTCCCCCCCGACGCCCCCCAAGCTGCCCCTCCCCCTCACGATCCCCCTCCTCAACCCCCTCGCCATGGAACAGGCGAGGCTCCAACAAGACTTCTTGCTGAAATTAAACGAGTTCACGAATACACCATTGAATTTGAGCCACTTGGAAGAGAGACGGAACGGGGAGGTGAAAGAGAGAGACGAACAGATAAAGCAGGATTGTGCCACTGCTACCGAAGAAGAGAGGTATTTTTTTAAAATTTAAAACTTTACTAGAGTCCAGCTTGCTTGGAGCTATTTCCGTTATTCTGTAATTTTCTTTACGTTGTTATCCTTTTCACTCTGCGTCTACACAAGGTTATATCGACAAATTTGTATCGACATATTCCTATGCCTATTTTTTTTTGCTATGTCTGGTAACATTTTCAGTTGTCAATCTAGTTCTCCTAATTTTGGATTCGATTAGAGAGAATGGGATCCTGTCTTTTCGCCGAAAATATTTTTCTCAAAATGATTCTTTCGCAACTGTTTCTGGAGGATCGATCTTTTTTCTGAAACTGTACTATTTAGGATATATTTCGGACTATCCTGCAGAACCCTATAGGTGAGGTTACTTTTATAACAATGTGGAAGTTACTATAAATAAAATTTAAAAAAATCGCAGTTGGAAAATGAAATAATTTGGGAAATATATATTCGGCGAAAAATTAGAGAATCCTAGAGAACAGCCAGCGGTGTGCGCATCATAATACCAAACTTCACTAGACCTATAAATGGAAGTACCAGCCAAATAAGTGGTCTATAAATTTTTAAACAAGTTCCTATCAAATGAATATGTCGCTAAAGCAAATAGAGGCCATTCATAAATGACGTCACACGTTGACCATTTTTAGCCCTCCCACCCCCCTATCACACCTATTACTATGAAAATCGCAATTATTTCGTTCCTTTGTCACAAATTGCATGACTTCTCCCCCCTCCTTAACGTGTCAAAAAGTCCAAGTCAAAATATATTTATTAAATTTAGGCCCACTTGCAGTAAACACATAAATCTCGAGTAGTAGCGTTAAGCTCAGTTTAGTAGTGTCAAAATTTATGGAACTGGAAAGCTTAAGCCTGAATTAACTACTAAATCTAGATTTATTTTTTCCTGCAAGACGGCCTTAGGCTATAAGAAGCACTTATGAATGTCCAAAGAAAATCTACCACCGGTTCGGAAAAACATCTGTTGTTGGTAAGAATCCGGCAAGAAACTCATCGTGTGACGTATTTCATGGATGATCCCAAAGAAAAAGTCGAAGTGACGACAAGAAAAGTAAAGTTAACGGAAGTCAAAAATAACACGTACAGTTTATTTCTTATATTTTAACGAGACTTTAGTACGTCTAATATCACTATGTCAGCTACTTCATGGGGAGACAGTTACGCTCTCCCTTATACGGCTTATACCGAAACTAAGTCTGGATGCAAAGGCCTGTCTAATGCACTTGTAAATCAGAATTGCTTCTTCTGAAAACGGTCGACTAGGGTCACATTTGATTACTGATGGCCGATGGGGTCAGAAGGTTCTCGAATGGCGTCCGTGGACCGGGAGACTAGCTGTCGGTAGGCCTCCAACAAGATGGAGCGACGACCTGGTTAAGATCGCGGGATCGCGGTGGATGCGGAAAGCACAAGACCGGTCTGAGTGGAGAGCCTTGGGGGAGGCCTATGTCCAGCAGTGGACGTCTTTCGGCTGACATGATGATTATGATGATGAGTCACATTTACACCTCTAATCAACAAGTCCGTACCATGCAAAATAGTATAGTTCATAGGTATTTATTTTCTCTTTCCAACTCACCAGGTTATATTTCACTGCGAAGCGACAGCACGCGATATGGGAGCACGAAGCCAAAATGAAGATCCTCAACATGGAACTTAAACAGAAGGAGGAGATATTTTCATTGCAAAAGCAGCTCTTCCTCATCGAGTTACGGTTGAAAATGGACTTCCTTGAGAAGGCCAGTGGCAAATAAGACCTATATTTAGTACCTTGGTTGACAAATGAGCTTAAATGGCTTTGAAATTGACAGATGCATTATATTTTACATACATTTGCATGTTACAGCGAGGTTTGATTAACTAAAACCTTGCTTTTTGCGAGCGCAGCTGCGTCTGAGCGACATATATTTCCCACTCTTATAATGCTTCTGTTGACTACCAAGGCAACTTATGATTATGAACCGTCTGCAACAGAAAGGTTTAAAATGACGTTTAAATTTAAGTGTCCTCGTTTAAAAGTAGAGATAAAATCTCTACTCAGAATTTAATAGCTGATTTTAAGCTTTATTTAGCATAGGTCTCTTTCTTTCTGGCTTCGTGCGAAAGGGACAGATGCTAGGTATTTTTAGTAACAGTGAAATCTAGTTGTGTAGTGCCATCTTTTATTAAGTTACCTTATTGCCTCATAATAACTTAACTTAAGGAAGGCTTGAGTGAGTGAGAAATGCCGTAAATTAAAACTATCACCTATCTGAATGACCTCCTACTTTCCAACCTCCCCCCTCAGCCCAACCCCCCTTAATCTGTCATCTCCCAGGATAACAGGATCAAAGGAATTTGGGCACAAATTTGTGCCTCTGGGAGAGGACAGGTTAATCATTCTTGAATTTGAGAAAAGGGTTCACAGACTTGTTATACGGTATCTTTTTGGAAATAGCACAACTTTATTGTGTACACAACGTTTAAGCTACAAGCTACGTAAAAACTTATGTACAAAAAACGTCTATAAAAATACTCAAAATAACGCATAAAAATCTCACTCGATAAAAGAAGTCGATGGTCAAAAACAAAATATTATAAAATTATTGTAATAAGTCACTCGAGTATTTGTAGTCCTGTTTCGAACCAATTCATGGTTCGTAATCAAGGTGTGATCAGAGATAGTGGATTCGTAGTTTCCGTATAGCTTATATGAGGGTCTTTAAAGAGTCTATCTCTGTTTATTAAATATACTGTAAAAAAACTATAAATAAATATGTGCGTGACTCATATAAGTTTAATATTTTAATTGTTTTTTTCTGTGTGTCCTGGTTGTTTTATATTACGGTATTTACTCGCTACATATAGCCACTCAAAAATGGTGATATTGCTTATAATTTTGACGTTTCTAAATATGTATAAAAAATCGTGCAATAATTTTACACTTGACAGCAATAATGTTAAATAATTTGCCAGCGGATAGAGTTAGGTTGTAAGGCAATTTGGTGGAATTTGTATTTATTGAAAAAAAGAAGCTTTTCGTGAAAGTTTTAGAGAGAATTAGATACAAATTCGCATCGAATGGGTTAAAAATGTGATCGAAATGTACATTATTATTTTTTCTAATAATTTTATTTGGCATAGTTATTTTTTTATTTTGTATTTCTTTATAGCTTATATGCGAAAGTGCTTAAGTACTATATGTCTGCTATGATAGATGCGTTATTTATATAGTATTATATTTTATATGTTCTATACGGCAGCTCGGATATTTTATTTTTAAATACTGCCAAGTGTTAGCGGTTTTTGTTAATTTGTAGTACTTAGAGACGTTAAGTTTTCTATAGATTTTAGACCCCGATGTTAAAAAGAGCAATCGGTAGTATATCGTTGTCTATATTAATGTCACACCTTCAGTAAGTCCAATCGATAAAACACCGTTATTTTTACTCGAGCAAGTTACAAATGTCACTTGCTTGCCTGATCGATTAGTTATTAGAAAGCGACAAAAAATTACATTTTACTGTAATTCTCAAGACTAAAATGGTGTATTTTTTAATAGAATTGAATTTCGAAATTACAATTTCTGTGATAGGCTAGTTGACGCTATCGAGAGGTCCGTTGACAACTTTGACATTTACGTCACGTTAACTGGTAAAACGAGCCAATTGCAAACAAGACTGTCTGATGGAGCTCTCGATACTAACGCCATCTAGCAATATTTCGCCTATCAAGGAACCCTCATTGTTGTGATATTGTCGACGACCATATCCTTTACCATTTTAAAAGTGAATGGAACAATAAGCATTATTTTTCTCTGATATAAAAACTGTCACCTTATCAACTAATAAAGGTGAGTTTTATCGATTTGGTGTAACTGTACTATGAGAACGAAATTATGGACATAATAAAAAATTGTATAATTTCGGCTGTCAAAGCTAAATTTGTGATCCGCAGTAAATGCATTGATGTTAAGCACAAGGGTCAATGTACTTTTGACATAAAACGACAGAACGTGAAAAAACCTAGTCCAAGAGTTATGTGAAGTAGTTATTATGCGAAAGTATTTGTTATACGGAAAAGTATTATAGCTCGGTAAAATTATGCGAACTCTGCTATACTGCCAATATTGATAAAAATAATAAAAAAATAGCGGAGTTCTTTTTGTTAGGTATTTTGCGTTTGATTTATATATCCGTAGATATAGCTATTCGTAACGCAGCGGAAGGACAGAAAGCGATAGAATTGTAACTACTTCCAATAACATAATATCAGGCAGGGACGTTTTTGGAAAATCTTTTTTTTTTGTAATTTCTGCCTGATATATTTCAAGTCAGTATATGTGCCAATACATGGAAAATTGTTGATATAATAAATAGTAGTTATTATATAAATAAGTAATTTGGGTAATTTTTGTGGGCGGCCAACGCTGTATATTTAAAATCAATTGTCAAAATGACAGATTT
Organism: Choristoneura fumiferana; assembly: GCF_025370935.1. Lineage (NCBI taxonomy): Eukaryota > Metazoa > Arthropoda > Insecta > Lepidoptera > Tortricidae > Choristoneura > Choristoneura fumiferana. Next base: position 244,243 of record NC_133498.1, on the reverse strand, counting down.
GAAGTGTTGGTTTGTCCCTCAGAAAAGATCTTTTTAGTCGTCTTCATTCTCTCGACAAAAGCAAGTTTGTAGACGGCATTAAAAAAGAATACGTAAAAGAGTAGTTAAGAAACGTATTAAATAGATGATGTACAGTATGATATTATTTTTTGTAGTTATTATTAAAGTTAGAGCAAAAAATAAATTTACAGTACAAAAAAAGTAATTTTCAATAATAAAAAAATACCTCATGTTAACAGTGTATTGTAATTAAATAGTTGAATAGTTGTAAAAATGAATTTTAGAGCCATTTATATGGGGGCGACCTACACCTACCATTCTTCAGTTCGTTTTTAATTTTACATTGTTATGTGTCCAGAGGGGTTGCATGTTTATAACAAAAAAAAAAAACATTTTTGAGCTGGCTCTGTGGCAAAAAAAAAATATCTATGGCATTGACAGCAGAAAAAACTTAAAATAACTGCAAAAGAACATCTGGCAACAGACCAATGACTCTCCTGAGTTGTTGATACTCTTTCGTGGTGATCATTTTCCCATCAGATGACCCGCTTGCTCGTTTTCCTTCGTCTCATAATAATAAAAAAACTGCCTAAAGTGACTGTTCTATAAACTGACATGTTTTGAACACGTGTTTAGCGGGTGTCTAAAATTTGACAGCTGCCAGATCGTGTTTGATGTAGTTCTTGCTGTTGAACCATAGATTAAAAATCTTGCTCAATAATGGCAACCCCTTAATTCGGTTAGTAACTATACATAGCAATAATGGCATCGATATGTGATGTTTTTTAATAAGATCTCAGTACAATATATTATTTTTGCCGTCAGAAGTTACCATTGTATTTTGCTTTTAAATATCAAACAAAATATAGCGCGAATTAATAACTTAATATGCGTAACATTTCGCTGTGACTACATTTTACTTGACATCGTTGACGTGTTTGACACTTGACGCCGTGTTTTCTGATCACCCTGTTTATTGTCAAATGTAACGGTAACTTTTTGCGTCAAATTACATTTCAGTGTTGGTAACAAGTATTGAAACTCTTTGTAATTTAGTTGTTTTAAACAATCTGACATACTTCGATATTATTGAAATTAATAAAGAATTTATTTTTCTGTTTTGCTGTTTTTTCATTACGCTCCTTTTCATTGTAGGTTTATAGGTAGTGCCACGAGAGTTGAAGTGAATGATTACTCCCCAGCCACATGAAGAACTGATTGCATAAAAGGCTAAAAGGAGAATAAATTAAATGAATAAGTCAATGTCAAAATCCTGTTGTCATTACTTGACATGTTCTTGTGTGCGTGACCTCAACTCTGGTGGCACTACCTATACTTCTGTTTTAGTTATGGCTATCGTGGTACAGTGAACTACAAAGATATCCATGTGGCCAAAGTGACAAAAATATGTATTCACGACTTTAATATTAAGGTCGTGTAATTCGTGCATACATGTTTTTGTAACTTTGGCCGTGTCGATAATTTTGTATTTAACTGTACTTGTGACTTTATCCCACTAATATTATAAACGCGTCAGTTTGTAAGTCTGTTTGTTTGTCACTTCATCATGTCTAAACCACTGAACCGATTTAGATGACATTCGGTATACAGATAGTTTGAGTCCCGGAGAAGGACATAGGATAAGTTTTATCCCGGAAAATTGCATAGTTTTTGCGGGTTAACGATAAACGAATTCTTCGCGGACGGAGTCCCGGGTAACGGCTAGTACAATATATATTTTACTATCTCAAATAATGGCACCTGCTTTCGCATGTGATGGGTAAATGATGTATGTACCTATGTAAACTCTTTATTTTACAAAAGAAAAGAAAAAAAATACAATTGTCAAACTTTGAGATACTTGTACAAAGACGGGCTTATCCCTTTAAGGGATCTCTACCACTAATGTGAACAGCATCTATTAGAATTTGATCTCACGCCAAGTGCTATTAGAAAGATCGAACCTCAACAATAACCTCATCATCAAGTGTTTAAAATATCACGAACGTCGACAAATAAACCTAATGTTCTTTAAAACAATATAAACTTATCTTACTACTGAAGGAGGTAGGTATAGTTGAACAATAAAATCATTTACAAAATAATACATCTATTTATGTAGCTTCCATACATGATTTCACACTTTACACAATAAAATCTAATTTTTGTTCACACAATTGGTCCCATGGCTTAAAATAAAACATTAAATAGTTATTGTGCATCAATCAAAATAATTAATTAACTTATCACAATCACGTTATATAGTCGTAACCACGGACCTAATATGTTGAAGTGGATTACACCTCCGACTTAATTGGGCCAATCAACTTTTTTACCGACACTAATCTGTCCGCGACATTTTTCAAACGATTGCAGATTTTTGTAAGTAAACAAGTTTTTTTCTGTAATTTAATAGATGGTGTACATGAATACATGCCATCCTACGTAAGTTTAAACTAATAAACCGTGAAATATCTTGTTGGAAGTACGATTTTTTGGTAACGCCAGAGGCAATTTTGGTAACGCAGGAGACGCCCAAAGTGTCGGTAAAATAGTTGATTGGCCCAAATACCTCGTGTGTCCATGTATTTATCAACTGATTTTCATACTATTTCAATCTCAATTATTTGTATGTTAAGCCTAGAGAGAAGAAAATTAGTAGCTTTCTTTATCATACCAGCCATAGGACGTCCACTGTTGGACAAAGGCCTCCCCCATCGACCTCCAGTTGCTTCGGTTGGCAGCGGCCTGCATTTGGACACGCTTTAACCAGGTCATCCGTCCATCTCGTAGCTACCATGTCATCCACTTCAATATAGGTCCGTGGTTAAAGCAAACTTAAATATAAAAATTACAAATAATTTTGGCATTAATTTATAATTTCATTCACAATTAGTTTGAAAGTAACATCAATATAAATAATTAAAAACTAATCAGTATACGAACCTGCGCATCTACCTAGCACTAGATATGCGCAAAACAGGAGCACATTGCACAACAAATTACATAATTTATCAATGAACTAAAAGAATTTCCTTGCTCACCCGCGACCTTACGATAGCTAAGCTTATGCAAAATATGCGTGTTCATGCAGTTCCTCCACCTCCACACTGTAAGAACACACACAAATCACACAAACCCATCTATCACCACCACCACAATACACTGACGCTGTCTCGATGTTCTAGAATGCATGGAGATAATTAGGTGCAACAGCATGGGGTCTATTATTAATGAGCAGGTAAATTTAGTATCATCTACCTTGCTACGGCTTGGGTCTAATTTCAGTAATCACTGTTAATAAAACACGCCTTTTTTATTATCTTGATTTTGTATCGAAATTCACTAATACTATTTGCTTGTAAATTGTTATGCAATTGGTCCCAGATCTTTGTATTGTAATGTTTCATTACATCTGAGAAACTGAAATATCACATTGTGATATTCCATCACTTGAAAAATAACCCGTTGATATGCATCGTTACCGTACAATGTTTGCATAAACCATATCAATTATAATCCTTAGCTATGTTGTGATATTTAGGGGCTGATTCACCAGCCATTGGTTACTCGTAATTTTAATTGACGGATAAATGTGATGCCGTCTCCATCTATTCGAACAAAACAAACAGAGACGGCATCACATTGATCCGTCAGATAAATTTATTCCATGGATAGTGAAACAGGGGGTAAATAAACTGAATAAACAAGCCGTAAAACAGCCGTAGGAAGTAATTTATTTTTTATTGTTATTTTTATATTTTTGGCATAACATTACTAAACATAACATAATTGTAAGGCAGACGATACAGTAACTTAAGGTGAAGCGACAAGATGACGTTTTGCGTTTTTAATATTATGCGTCAAAGTAGCATCCAATTCAATTTTCAACATTGATGCGGTTTGTTGTTATTTAAACGTTTATTATGAAAGTTATTAGCTGGAACGTTGTTATGATTGATTTACCACTTTGATAGGCCCAACGTCCTAAATTTAGGACATACGACAAAGCTTTAGCTTAACTTCACTGATTGACATTAAGGGCCTGTTTCACCTCTTGTCGACTAACTTTAAGTGTCAGATAAAAAGTAATGCCGTCTTTGTTTATTCGGTCAAAACAAACAGAGACGGCATCACTGATATCCGTCACTTAAAGTTAGTCGAGAAGTGGTGAAACAGGCCCTAAGTTTCAGATTGTAATGATCAAAACTTGAAATGAGTCTCACAAGGTTAAAAGACCCAACGTTCTAAATTTAGGACACACATCAAAGCTAATGTCAACTTCACTGATACACATTAAGTTTCAAATTAATTTATTGAATTGGAATCAATTTATTGAAGTATCAAATTCTAATCATCAAAACTTGACCGTGAGTCTTACGAGGTTAAAAGATCCAACGTTCTAAATTTAGGACATACGTCAAAGTTTAGTGATCAAAATTGGACGTGGGTCTTACGAGGTTATGTGCGTTCAGTAGGGGCCTCGCGGGGTCTCTTGCGCGGGCGCATGCATTTTGGCGTGCGCGCGCAACGCGGAACCCTTCCGGAACGAACTGCCGCACACGCTGCACACAAACGGACGCTCGCCCGTGTGGCATCTGTAATAAATACTAGATAGTACAACAAGAGCATAAAACGAGCCATTTTACCCGAGGCGTTCATATAGGGGCATGTTTGTATAGAGGTTGATAGACACGTCGAGGGGGAAATGGGTTTAATCCTCGAGTTTTACACTCTGCTTTTCACTTCGATTGAGAGGAAATGAAATAGCAACAGTGGAAATAATTGTTCACTTTCTATGTACCTTTTATTTTTCACACATTATTATATAATTATATTTGTTTAGTTTTATTGATTTATTTTGATTGAGTTTTAGTTTTATATAAATTAAAAAGTATACAGAGTACACCTGATTGCCTTGGTCTTGGACGCAGATTTTACTTTATGCACTAGAGCATAAAAAGTCATTTTATGTCGTCTAGATCTAGCATAAACACGAACTTTATGAGCATGAGAAGTGAAAAATAAATACTACAATCAATTATAAAGAAGTCGATACGGCCAAAGTTAAAAAAACGGATCAATCAACTTTTTCTTGTTTGTTATTCTTTTCGGTTGTCCAAGAGACAACAGTGAGAGTTTCTTAAAAAAACTGTTCTAAATATATGCTCATAAGGTGAAGCCGTGGTGGCCTAGTGGTTTGACCTATCGCCTCTCAAGCAGAGGGTCGTGGGTTCAAACCCCGGCTCGCACCTCTGAGTTTTTCGAAATTCATGTGCGGAATTACATTTGAAATTTACCACGAGCTTTGCGGTGAAGGAAAACATCGTGAGGAAACCTGCACAAACCTGCGAAGCAATTCAATGGTGTGTGTGAAGTTCCCAATCCGCACTGGGCCCGCGTGGGAACTATGGCCCAAGCCCTCTTGTTCTGAGAGGAGGCCTGTGCCCAGCAGTGGGACGTATATAGGCTGGGATGATGATGATGATGATGAATGTGATTAGGAGATATTCCATAAAATAACGGGTTTCTAACTAGGACAAAAACGTACAATTGATGCATTTTAACAGAAGAAAACATGTAGAAACTCATTGTTTTAAAGGTTGTTCAGGGGACGTAACCATGGCAACGAGGTACAAGAAATAGTTAATCAGTCCAAATATGTATACACGACCTTAATATTAAGTCCATAATGTGTATATACATTTTTGTAACTATGGCCGTATCGATATCTTTGTAGTCGGTACAGTCACCTACAGTATGTAACCCTTTTCCAGGCCCCGCTAATTTAGGTAAGCCAAGCTACCTACTACAAAATGAATCAAAGTTTTATGTTGTTTACCAATGAGGGATTAATTTAAAAACACTTCTAATCTTTAATGACTTCTTCCGTATTTTAAATGTAGCAAGGTCGAATATTTGTATACATTTATGTGGTCACTATGCACTATGCCTGGAAAAGAGTTAAAGCAGCTGGTATAATAAGCAACTGGTCTAAAAAGCAGCTGGTCTAAGTAGCGAGTGCTAATAAACGTGAGATGGTAATCTTGTACCTTTTGAACAAGCAATTTTTGCATATATATTTATCTCGGTAACAGCTCCAACGATTTGGATGAAATCTGGCATGTAGGGGTTTTCGGGGATAAACAGTCGATACGGTATACGTCCCACCCTTGGGAATTGTTTCCATAATAGCACAGAATATATAATAGTACCTACTAACTAAAGAATGGCTACGCTCCGCCCCGCACCGGTTCGAGTTACCCCACCCCTCAAGCGCAGATTGCAGGAAAACCGCAGGAAAGCAGTCGGGTAAGTTCGGGAGCAATAATTTTGCGAAATCGTAACGGTACCCTGCCTACTTCTTTTTTCTAAGTAAACAATGATTTCTGAAATTATCGCGATAATACATGACATAACTACCTACCGAATAATTCGTTTAAGTTTGTAGTCGTATATCTATTGTAATTGAAAATAATAATGCTTAAATACACAGACAGAGACATTTTAAGTAGGTTTAAATAAATCTTTTAGGTAAGATTAACGATTACATTGATTTGCACTATCTAAACCATACCTACATAATATAAGTACCTTTAAATGTCATTGGTAGCACTTATTAGGGTTTTGCGATAGTCAGCCCTGTGTATCTTACGCACACATTGACGCGTGTACAGACGTCGTCGTGCCTATGTAGATTCAAGAACGCGTATTTTGTACGGCGTGGCCGCTGTGTGATAATAGTATCTGTATAAACTGCAGCTCACCTTATATGAGACACGAGATCGTTCTTCTGGACGAAAGCCTTCTCGCAGTAGGAACACTGGTAGGGTTTCTCCCCTGTGTGAGTCCGTCTGTGGTTCTTCAGCGTGCCGGACGCCGCGAACCTGCGAGGCAATATCATATCATATAATAGGGTTTACACAGAGGTGAAATATCGCTAGATGGCGTTAATATCGAGAGGTCTGTTTGACGTTTGCTCATGATTGGTTTATTTATTTATTCGTATGGCTTATTATTAAATACAATAGTTCAAATTCACAATATAATATCTATATTATGTATCCATTGGATTGCGTCGTTGTCAAGGGTAAGCAGGTCTGCCGGCTGACACTGCCTCGCCTCAACAGATCCTGCTCATCCCTGGCATGGGTCTCTTGTAGGAGTACGTCTATGTCATGCTCTATAAGTATCTTATATATAACTTTGCATTTAGCAGCACTTATACTTTCTACATTGAGTTGGCAGTTTCGGGTCATACGCCCTATATCTCTAGTCCGTTGGCTCTTAAAAGAGCCTTTACGAGCGCATCGGGGCATTTTAAGATAGTTGTAAATATTTTCATGAACGATTGATTAGCACTGTGAGATCGTATATAGCAACAGGTACAGTAGCCAAAGGTTTGATGCTCGATTGGCGCCACCCAGGGGACCCGTGCAGGGTTATTAGTGGCAGATCCTGCTGACGTGAGCAACTTCGTCCCCCCTCATGATTGGTTAAAAAAAAACTAAATGAGCCAATCGCAAGCAAACGTCAAACGTCAAATACTAACTACTACTAACGCCATCTAGCGATATTTCGCTTCTGTGAAAACCTTCACGACATATTAATGGAGACCGGATTCTTGAGTGGAGTGTGGGTTTTAAACGCGTTTAGCCTAGGGTTGCCAGATGGCCGGGACATCCGGGATTGTCCCGGAATTACGTGTCTTGTCTCGTGTCCAAGAATTACACTTTAATGTCCTGGATTTTGACAAATAACTATAATACCAGTTTTTTTTAATAAATTACGAGAGCAGTATTTCCTTCCATATTAAAAATTGAAGCTGCGGTTAACATTGACGGCCTGTGTTCAGAATTCACATGCCTGAGAACTGTTTTTGAGGTTCTAAAAGGCTTGCCAAGTGACAAAATCTGGGCTCGCTTTTTTAAAACGAGCAATTCTAATGATTTTGTCAATTTGAAGAAAATAGTTGGTTTTGTGCTTGTATTGGTATTCATCTACCGACACAATTCGCAACCCTCGAATTGTCCCGGAAATGAAATGGCTGTATCTGGCAGCCCTAGTTTAGCCCCACGTTGGGCGCCAGTTGTCACGATGGTAGTGGCCGGAAGAGTTGGTGGTGAAAGAAGAAGAGGCAAGAACAAGGTAGACCAGTAATATTTATTAAAGTAAACTATAAAAGGCACCTGCTGACAGACGCGGTCTTAAGTATCTAGGTATGCTACGACATTGTATCAACAATTATAGAAATACATAATCAACTTCAACAATATGGAGCGACGACCTGGTTAAGATCGCGGGATCGCGGTGGATGCGGGAAGCACAAGGTCGATCTGATTGGACGATGATGATGATGATAATCAACTTACGTTTCCGTGCCTAATTCTTTATTTTATACAATTTAATAACAGTATCACAAGCCAAGGAACTTCACCAACGCACTGCACAACTTTTGGAGAAAATAATCCTTCCTTCTCGTAATAAGAATAGTAAATTATGAGCTAGTTAGGGAGTTTATAAAGATTTTACAAAATCTATGGCGAAGAGACACGTATTCAGCTCGGAGGCTCTTATAGAATCACCATTCTGACGTAAATCGAACAGGTGTGGAATTCAAAACATATCATTTGAATTGAATGTATTTTTTTTAGAATATCTCATGTGGCACAGATCGCAGTGCGTCCGCTTGTGCTTGACTAAAGACGACGTTGAACCCGCTCTCGCACACGCTCCGTCTCTCTCTCACCTCATGTGGCACAGATCGCAGGCGTACGGCCGCTCCCCGCTGTGTGTCCGCTTGTGCTTGACTAAAGACGACACAGTGAACCCGCGCTGGCACACGCTCCGTCTCTCTCTCACCTCATATGGCACAGATCGCAGGCGTACGGCCGCTCCCGCTGTGTGTCCACTTGTGCTTGACTAAAGACGACACAGTGAACCCGCGCTGGCACACGCTCCGTCTCTCTCTCACCTCATGTGGCACAGATCGCAGGCGTACGGCCGCTCCCCGCTGTGTGTCCGCTTGTGCTTGACTAAAGACGACACAGTGAACCGCGCTGGCACACGCTCCGTCTCTCTCTCACCTCATATGGCACAGATCGCAGGCGTACGGCCGCTCCCGCTGTGTGTCCGCTTGTGCTTGACTAAAGACGACACAGTGAACCCGCGCTGGCACACGCTCCGTCTCTCTCTCACCTCATATGGCACAGATCGCAGGCGTACGGCCGCTCCCCGCTGTGTGTCCGCTTGTGCTTGACTAAAGACGACACAGTGAACCCGCGCTGGCACAGAACCGTCTCTCTCTCACCTCATATGGCACAGATCGCAGGCGTACGGCCGCTCCCCGCTGTGTGTCCGCTTGTGCTTGACTAAAGACGACACAGTGAACCCGCGCTGGCACAGAACCGTCTCTCTCTCACCTCATATGGCACAGATCGCAGGCGTACGGCCGCTCCCCGCTGTGTGTCCGCTTGTGCTTGACTAAAGACGACACAGTGAACCCGCGCTGGCACAGAACCGTCTCTCTCTCACCTCATATGGCACAGATCGCAGGCGTACGGCCGCTCCCCGCTGTGTGTCCGCTTGTGCTTGACTAAAGACGACACAGTGAACCCGCGCTGGCACAGAACCGTCTCTCTCTCACCTCATATGGCACAGATCGCAGGCGTACGGCCGCTCCCCGCTGTGTGTCCGCTTGTGCTTGACTAAAGACGACACAGTGAACCCGCGCTGGCACAGAACCGTCTCTCTCTCACCTCATATGGCACAGATCGCAGGCGTACGGCCGCTCCCCGCTGTGTGTCCGCTTGTGCTTGACTAAAGACGACACAGTGAACCCGCGCTGGCACAGAACCGTCTCTCTCTCACCTCATATGGCACAGATCGCAGGCGTACGGCCGCTCCCGCTGTGTGTCCGCTTGTGCTTGACTAAAGACGACACAGTGAACCCGCGCTGGCACAGAACCGTCTCTCTCTCACCTCATATGGCACAGATCGCAGGCGTACGGCCGCTCCCCGCTGTGTGTCCGCTTGTGCTTGACTAAAGACGACACAGTGAACCCGCGCTGGCACAGAACCGTCTCTCTCTCACCTCATATGGCACAGATCGCAGGCGTACGGCCGCTCCCCGCTGTGTGTCCGCTTGTGCTTGACTAAAGACGACACAGTGAACCCGCGCTGGCACAGAACCGTCTCTCTCTCACCTCATATGGCACAGATCGCAGGCGTACGGCCGCTCCCCGCTGTGTGTCCGCTTGTGCTTGACTAAAGACGAGGACGTGGTGAAGCCGCGCTCGCACACGCCGCATATGAACGGGTGCGCGCCGCTGTGTTTGCGCGTGTGCGCCACCAATTCGCCTTTAGATACGAACCTGAAGACAACATAGTCAACTTAAACTAGTTCCATAGCTCAAAGGAAAAAACCTTATAGGATTTTTGTATTTTTCGATATGGTTTTACGGGATGACCGTAAAAGTAACAAATTTGGAGTTGAAAATAAAAAATACAAAACAAAAAGACTCCGAATAACCAATCATAATTTGATTGCTTAGTAGCGACATCTCTTGTCTGGGTGAGCGGTTAGTTAGCGAAACATAGATGTCGCTAGTGCTGCTACTTAAGTAGCGTAGTAGAAAAAAGCAACATGAGATATGTGTGCATAGGAGAAATTCGTGTCTGTACTCCTGTCCAGTGCTAGTTTAGGGGTATGGCACGCAGCACGGAATGCTGAGGACCTGGGTTTGATTCCCAGCGCTGGTCTTTTTTTCTGGTTTTTTTTGTACATCCATGTCTCAGTTTGTATTTCCCTTATAGGATCTATCCCAGATTTTTTTATTGTAGTTTATATTTTTTTTTTAATGTAATTATGTTTTCTTTGTTTGTAATTGGGTATTTATTTTATTTTGAAAAAATGTCTTTCTGCCAAGATTCTTACTGCACATTTTACTTGGCAATGATCTTTCCGAAAGCGCTGGTAGTTTAAAAAAAGTGACATGTAAAAGAGCCCTTTGCAGCCTATTTACGGAATAAACAATTTGATTTGTTTTTTTTTCTGGCTAGTTGTAAGCATACCTCTGATCGCAGTGCGTACAGGGGTAAGGCTTCAAGCCAAGATGGCGGCGCATGTGCTGCGCCAGATTAGTCTTCTGGCTGAAGCCGCGGCCGCAGGTTGAACACAGATACGGTTTCTCGCCTGTATGGGTCCTGCAAATAAATTGCTTGCTTAACATCTTCAGCTTTGGCAACATTCCGCTAAGCTCTTATGCCATGGTGGCCAAATAATCACAATAGAGAGGAATGGCGACAGTTGGAGGATTCCTTTGTCAGCTAAGTGGCCTACAGACAGGGAATCGATGCATAATAAGATTAATGAGTGCATAGTATATTATCTAACTAAACTATGTATAAAATGCGGACCATCAAACAAAAACAAGAGAAGATTTTGTATTGTTAGAAATTTAATTCTCATTGGCAATGGCCAAATTAGTGTTTAGAAAATACATATCAATATTTATATTTCAACAACTTGGCCCGCCATATATTTCGTTAGTATATATTGGCACGCGAAGGAAAAAGTTTCCCCATCCCTGGTCTAAATAAAGGCCATTATTATTATTATATATTATTAAGGAGGATATTACTTCACAAGAACATACTAAATAAATAAAATAAAAATTAAATAATTACCTTAAATGATCAGTCAACGTTGACAGCATGTAGAATGCCTTGTTACAATATTGGCATGTGTGTCTCTTGTCGATTTTATGCAAATCCCTATGGATATCCAAACTTTCTTGCGTGGGGAAGTTTTTCAAGCAAAAATCACAACCGAAACCTTTTTCATTTGCATGGAGAGTCACCATATGATTGTCTAAATGGGCTTTATGTTTAAATTCCCTTTTGCAACTACCGCAAGTGTATTTCACCTCTTCCTGATTTTCGTGTGTCCGTAGATGGTTTGTCAAAGATGCTTTCTTCACAAACTTACGCATACACATTGGACATTGGTGTTTTTTCTCGACTTCCTTTTTTTCAATATGCTTCCTTCTGTGAAGGTTGAGAGAATTTGCGGTTTTAAATTCTTGGTTGCATTTATCACACATGTGCGTTTTATTTTTATCTGACAGCAAAGAGACAGTTTGACTATATTTATCATCTAAGGGTGTTTTAAGAGTATTTGTAATTTTAACATCATTTATATCTGGTCTGTATTCTATAACTATTGATTCAGAGTCATTTTGTTCTGAAAACTCTTCATAAGGACTGTCATGATCCAATTCGTTGAATTCTTTTTTGACACCCTCGTTTTCCTCTTTCTCTGGTATAGTTTCGAGTGCGATTATATCTTTGGCGTTAGAGAACAGAGTTATTTCATTTAATAATGGCACTTCATTGAATTTATGGCAATCAAAAAAATGATTTTTAAGTAACACTATTTCAGAGAACTTGCTGAAACAAACTGAGCACTGAAATGGCTCATCGACATTCACAATACTGTCGTCTTTCACACATTTTTCGGATTTTATTCGGGAAAAACTTGACGATGTTTCTTTTGTAAAAAGTTTAGTTAACTTCGATTCCACGTCCAAGCAGCGTTGTTTAAACGAACTAGCTTTGCTGAGGAAGGTTTCGCACTCATTGCAAACTTGTTTAGGAAGGCTATCCTCATTATTTATGTTAATATTTGTAATAAACGCAACTAAGTCCGAAAGAGTTCGTTCATCATGGAGTTTCAAGAACACGGATTTCATGTCGGCTGCTTCGCACATGCATGTTCTACATATTGTGTTGGCATCTAATTTAATATTATCCATTTTACCACTCTGTTAAAAAACTAACAAGCTTTGTTTCGTTCTTAAAATACTATTTTTAATTCTAAATACAAGGATCTGTGTTGTCAGTCAGTGCATGACGCTGACGCGACCTTGGCTTGACGTTTGTTTGTTTGACATGACATGACAGCCCCAAGCTGAGCTTTTGTCCTAATTGTACAAAAATTCACTAATAAAAAAAGCTATGACTGTCTGAATAATTTAATTAAACGACTATTCATTGACAAACGTACCATACCCGTAAACTGTAGCGACTATAACTTTTTTGTAATGCTTTTTAAAAATAAATGGAATACAATGTAACACAATAAATAAGATACTTATTTCTTCTATTATCGTAATTTGTTTTCGTAACTTCTAATTCGGACACAGGTAACGTAGTATGTTTGAGCGGGGTGATTTATCTCCAATTTTATTATTTATGTAGGATTGAAAAGAACAAATAAAAAAAATAGTATTTTAGCTTTATACAAAAAAGTTAGCACGGTTTGTTTGTCTTGTTGATAGTAATGAAATAGTGAATTATTTCTAATGAAATATGAAATAAATTAACAGTGACTCGAAAATCTTTACAGGTAGGCCATTAACCGACCACTTGAAGAATACGGTTAAGCCAGCCAACAACCAAGCGATTATTGGTTTTATAATTCATTCGGGTAATCATCTCATCTGTCATTTTTCGTGAGGTTGTGAGGTGGATTTGAAGTAATTGAAGTCTAAGGGTGATAGGTTATAATTTTACTTTTGCAATAATAATTATTAAACTATTAGAAGGAAATACTTGAGTAAAAATGAAGATTTATACTAACGAGAATAATACGTCTACGTTAAAATTATTAATTGCCGCTAATTTAGCTGGCAAGAAAGTGACTTTGGAAAATGTTACCCTAGAAGGTAGGTATTCGTGTTTTTCTGTCGATCTTATTAGATTTTAGCGTATTTTTCTTATAGCGCATGTTCCTTATTGCTCACTCTACTATATGCATGTCAAGTCTTTTATTGTAGTTCAAAATGAATACAGTTTTTTAAAGTTACAAATGCTGCAGCTTAATAGTAGTAGAAGCGTAAATCCCACCGCGTTGTTTTAAATGACACATCAAACGAATTAAAGTTGAATGGAAATTGCATCAGAATTATCGAATTTGTTAAAAACATGATGTTGATGAAAATAAAAACTTTTTATTTTATAAAAAAAACTGTGGAGAAAGTTCACATAGCATATATCTTAGTCCCTTAGCAATATTGGTATAAAAAAAGTTTATTAATTTTTACGAGATTCGCCTAAAATACTAAAAAAGTTTTACTGAATAGGCATATTAGGCAAAGCTCTGGGCAGGGGGCGACACTAGCACAAACCGTAAAGTAACCGCCATGACAACGTCAGTTCTCTTTATATTTTGTCGCCATGACAAATCATGACCAAAGAGTATTAATACCTATAGAAATCATGACATATTTATGAGTAACTAAATAAATGATATTTTTTTTTTATTCAACTGGTTGGCAAACGAGCAAGTGGGTCTCCTGATGGTAAGAGATCACCACCGCCCATAAACATGTACATAAACATGTGTGTAGAGGCCTAAGATGGGATACCTCAAGTGCCAGTAATTTCACCAGCGGTCTTACTCTCCACGCCGAAGCACAACAGTGCAAGCACTGCTGCTTCACGGCAGGATTAGCGAGCAAGATGGTGGCTGATGGGATAAAATTGCAGTAATACTCCCTATTGACATGGAAATAAAATATATGTTAAATGTTAAAATAATAATAAATACAAGTATAAACTGATGACGAGGCAATATGGTCCCTGACTTTAGCCTGTCCGAACGGACGAAATAATAAAAAATGAGATTCTGCTTTTTTTAAATATAATGTGTTACAAAATAACCTGTTAAAAATATCATCAATTCTTAAAGCAAAAAAATTGTTGTGTCTAGTGAGTTGTATTGTATTGTATTTAGGACATCCAAAACCGGTTTTTATTGTATGGAGGAAAACCGAAAACTGGGTTTATTCAGTACAATAAAAACCAGTTTTTGATGCCCTGATTGTATTGTATTGTAAAACTCTTTATTGTACATAAAAAAATTACAAAAAAACAGGATAATAAGATGTACAAAGGCGAACTTATCCCTTAAAGGGATCTCTTCAACTTCAACTTTTTTGTTTTTGGCAACCACTACTGCCAATGACTCCTGACAGCAGCAAAAGTGTATATTGTGTTTTAAAAAACAGTTTCTAAATGTTGGATCGCCGTGAAGAGCTTGTTGCGTACCTAAAATAGACATACACAGACATTGAGACAATACAAAACATTAAGACGGTACAAAACATTAAGACAATACAAAACATTAACCCCCTTATTCATAAAACTTAACAAGCCTATGTTAACTAACAAATGCTTTGTCCCTTTCTAACAAATACAAATGTTGACATGACAGATAAGGACAAACGAATTTTAGCGGCATTTTAACTAAAATAGGTTTGATTGTTGTTTATGAATAAGGGGGTAAGACAATACAGGTTGGATCCAAGGGAGAGACAAAAGCGAAAAAAGCGTCTAAAGTTTAATTTTTTCTTTTGTGATGTATTTAATCATTAAGGTCAGGATTTTTTTGTTAGAGGAGGCAAGAAGTAGAAGGGTTTTGAGGTTTGTGGGTTTGGATCTCTTCCAGTTAACTATTTTTCTTACATTTGGTTATGTCAATATAACAGGAGTTTAGCATTAGCATAGATTATTTAACAGAGGGGTTAATATCTATTTTATTATATTAGAGACAATATAACCCCCTTTCTGCTTAACAAGTATTTATTTATGTATCGCCATATATGGGTCAATCAACTATTTTACCGACACTTTGGACGTCTCCTGCGTTACCAAAATTGTCTCTAGCGTTACCAAAAAAACGTACTTCCAACAAGATATTTCGCGGTTTAATAGCTTAAACTTACATAGGATGGCATGTATTCATGTACACCATTATTAAATTACAGAAAAAACATGTTTACCTACAAAAATCTGCAATTGTTTGAAAAATGTCGCGGACAGATTAGTGTCGGTAAAAAAGTTGATTGGCCCATATATATAGGCGAAGTGCCAGAACCGATATGGCGGCGTTTCATGTGTCTAGAAATTTAATTATCTGCCTAAACGTCACTAGGCAAATCGTTAAACGGTGAGTTTTGAACGATATGGCGGATGTCCCTTAGCCTATTCATGAAATGGCGCCATTTCACGATATGCTTAGGAATTTCGTGATCTGGTGGATTTTACGATCGGCCACCGACATATACTTATAGCAATTTTCATCCAATTCATACTAAATCCAAACAAACTTTTGCATTTGTTATATTAGTAGTATGTATGTATGTTCATAATACTTCTGGGCCCAATTGACGAGATTTCATACTTCTAAGACTATAATTTGATTCCTTCTATGTATTCTGTTTGGAATGAGAAAGACGCTGATATTTTTAAAATTTCGGTATGTCTATTAATTAATTAAAAAAAAAAATTAAGATGTGCTTATTCTAAAAGGGCATAACTCCAAAACTACCACACAATAGATCCAAAGTAATGGATCTATTGTGTGGTGTCTAGTCTCTATTTAAAAAAAAAAACACGTAAATCTGATGTAGACATTGACAAAATTATGACGGCTCCTTTTTCTGGAGAAAAAGGAAACATCTATTCTGTGGTAGTGTTGGCAAATTCAGATATATTTTTTAAATTTTTTGTATTTTTAAAATATGGAGAAATAAATTATAATAAATATTTTCCCATGTTCAGGAGGCAAAACTCTTTCGATTCCTGTAGTAATTTACAGGGGTTAAAAAAATGAAATCTTGTCAATTGCATAATATACTCGTACTATTTTCTTGTTATATATATGTTATGCAATTGGGCCCAGGTCTACAATTGGCCTTTTGCATGAACTTCAGGCAATCAATGTTATGGTTTGTTATCACACCCCAATTATACAGCTATAAACAATCTGATAAGCTATTTGTTATTTAATATCAACAATTTTTGTCATGCAACTATCTAAACCCGGATTTTTAACCCCAGAAAAAATGTAAACAAAGTTTCGTCATTGTCAAAGTGAAGCTATGGGCCCCGCTAGAAATATTTTATAAAGTTCTGTTGTTACCATATTTTTTTCTATTTTCGATAAAAGAGCCGTTTTTAAGGGAGACAACTTATAAGTCGTCTTTTGACCGAGAAGTACTTGGACCGGAGTCCATCCTTTCATATAAAAATAAAAGAAAAACAACGGAAAACGTAACAATGAACAACTTAAAATTAAAATATTACAACAATGTCGACAGTAAAAAAAATAACAGAACAAGAGTCACTGGAAAACGATTACGAATTCAGTCTCGAATGTTAGAGCATTGAGTGACGTCTCGCGTCGAGCGGCCCACAGCTTAATATATTTTTTTTAATTTATTTCATGACCGTCCCACAGCTTAAAAACCCGGGTGTAATACCAGGACAAGAAATAAACAGTACTCTCTTTGTAAATTAATACTAATTAATCAATCAATCATATCAAAGTGTAAATGCCAAAGTAAAGATTTTCATCAGTAAATTAAAAATTTTTCATCACACTTGCTCGTAAACAGTGTCGTAACATGCAGGCTACCTTAGTTGCAACCCCCCAAAATAAAACCCTCGACCTTAATGTGCTTGTCATGAAACCCGTGGTCGGTAAATGAGTCATTGCGCGTACACATTTTCTTGTCATGAAGCCCAAGGTCGGTAAATGAGCCAGTGCCGTACTGATGGCGCTGCTGCAGGACTACATGGACCACATGCACACGCACGTTGCGGCGCATGCCGAGGGAGGGGGAGGTTGAGGGCGACGCTGCCAAGAGCACAGCCTAAGGTATCGCCAATATTTGGAAGAACTATATTTTTCTTTTACAAATCTAAAATTTTACTTGCAAATGTGATGAAAAACATTGTATGTCGCATGGGCGGTACTAGAATTACGAACATCGACTCATTAAAGCCCTCAGTCTTCGACTTCGGGCTTCTAATAGACTCTCGTTCGTAATTCCTTATTTACCGCCCTTAAGACACAATGTGCTTGATTAAGAAATACAGTTTTTTAATGGGAAGTCGATTTCTGGCAAATGGGCAAAGAATAAAATATCTTGAATTCTGCAAATGTTTTTTGGTAACGGCAACACCTTTGTTTAATTTTTATCCATGGTATTAAAAATCCGGGTTTATGTCTCGTATCTAACATAACTACAAGTTTTTTAACTGCATGATTTTTGCAAGTTTTTAGACTGTTTATTAAACCAAGATACTGCAGTGACAGTATGAAATGTCGAATGTAAAAATCTTGTGACCAGCATAATATGAATAAACAGTGCTGCTCTCTGATTTCGGTTTTCGACATAATTGTAAATAATCGATAAACATAATATTTTTAAGAATTAAAAATTAAATTAAAGTATACAATATTCAACTTTCCATAAGCATTGAGTTTTTAGGCAGAACTTGCTTAGAATCAAAATGAAATTTAAACATCAACATGTACAAAAAGTCGAAATATCTCCTAAATGATGGCATTTTCATTAGACCCATTTTACCTTTTTTAGTATGTCCTAAGTAGGGCGTGTGTTAGTATGTCACAGATCTGTTCATATCTTAACATTTTATACGTATAACATAGGAACTTACCGAAACTTTCGGTGTTTACCGGTTGTGGCACATCACTACTTATGAGATGTAAAAAAACAGGTAACACATGAAACGTCATTTTAGTATCTTGGTTTATTAAACAGAGTACAACTTGCAATGACATATGTTATGCATTGATCGGTATAAGCAGAGTCAATTTACCTGTACTTATGTATATGTATTGTGTTATGTTGAATTAATAAAATTTTCATTTTTTTTTCATTTTCATTGTTAAGCTTTTTATTCGATTTTTGTTTACTCTCAATATAATTTCATAATGTGGGCTTTACATATTTGTCATTATTAAATAAAGTACTCTATTTATTTAATACAAACCTTTTCCTTATTAATTCAATAGTTCATAGACAAGTTCAGCAGCATTAATAATAATAAATATAAATATTTTTTAATTTTCACAACGGCCAAGGATTATTTGCCACATTTGTAATTGACTTCTGAAAATAGAACTCTAACTAAAAAAAAAAACCTACGAAACATTAGATTGGCTCATCAGGTTGACCATGGAACCTCTTTAGTTTTGAAACTCTTTGGTGACGGCATCTAACCCTACAGTAAGTGGTACTAACACGGGGGTTGACCGAGCGCTGTGATTGCAGGCGTGTCGTTCGCAGGGCCGCGCGCTCTGCCAATCCTTCAGGTGGACGATCAGCTCGCGTTCTTCAGCAGCAACGCGGCTGCGGAGTACCTGTTCCCCGCTGTGGACATGTCCCATGACGGACGGAGGTTAGTTGTTGATGTGGTTTTTCAATGAGTTGACTGAGCAGAGTTGGTAACATTGGAAAATAAAGTCATTGCTGTGTAACTTTGTAATCGCTAGTATTGATATGGATTACCAACTTACTTATGCAGCTTGTATAACTTTTAACTAAGGGACCCCATACATCCCTGTATTTATTTTATTATTATTTTTTGTATTTTTTTTTCTTTAATTGTATAATATAGTTTTTAAGTATTTTATTTGTAATTATATTTTTATGAAAAAATGACTTTCTGCCAAGTTTCTTGCGGCGCATTCTTCTTGGCAATGATGGTCTTTCCGAAAGCGCTGGTAGTTTAAAAAAATGACGTGTAAAAGTGCCCATTGCGGCCTATTTACTGAATAAATCATTTGAATTTTGAATTTGAATTTTTTGAATTTTGAAACGTGATTGAAATTGCAACATTTTGGATTTTTCTATGACTACTTATATAGTTTAAAAACTAATTATATTTAAAATTTGGAGCTTGTGGGTCTGCTAGAAGTACCTTAGAATTATGATGATTGTGATTGTGAGTCAGTGAGTATGTCAGTGATCAACTATACTATGTGTTCAAATTGAATGATTATTTATTGATCTAATGTTGTCGATAAGCCAAATGCTACTAGTAACACAGGGAAGCTTAAAGGTCCATCTTATGGAGTGGCTAAAAGCCAAAAATTCGTTGCTCGGAAATTGCGTACGTTTTTATAATAAAACTCCAAATATTACTGTTTGATTTGATCGCACATTCAAATCTATTGCCAAGAAGACATTATTACATTAACATCTTGGACAGGGATGTTTGGAAACCTCGTTGAGTTTCTTGCCAGATTCTTCTCAACAGAGGTGTTTCCGAACCGTTGGTAGATTTATTAACATTCATAAGTGCTTGTTATAGCTTAATTTTGAATAGTAGTGCGAAAGTCCGACTCACACTGCTCTTTAGTTTATCTTATCTATAAATTCTATAATACTTACAAATCTTACAATGGCATGACTTAGGCTGACTTGTTTGTCTCCAGCCAGCAAATGCAAGAGTGGGAGGCCACGCGTCTGCAGCCAGCCATATCAGCAGTCCTGGCTGCGAAGACTGTCCCCGCGGACTTGAAACAGGCGCTAGAAGCGCTGCTGCACCATGTGGACTCCCTACTTGGCGCCAACAAGTATTTGTTCGGGGTAAGACCGGTGATCCCTTGTTTCACAGACAGTAATTTGATAGAGTCTCGTTTCTCACAAAGTGTTGTATATAATATTTGTTCCTTGTATTTTTATTTCGAATATTGTTTACTACTAACATTTGGATTGGTTGTACTTTGTTTCATAGACAAGTTTTATCAAATTATCATTTCATAGAGTCATCAATACGCAGAATATTTACTTTGAAGAAATTTAAATCATTGCTTTTTGGTACAAATAAAATAGAATATTTCGATATTCATATCATAGAATAACTTTTATTCTTTATCCAAATTTTCTTTAGTAACTTGGTTCAACTTATTTTTGTGTAATCTCTCGTTAAGTTCATAGCTCACGGTGGAGATGCTGGGATATATTTTAAAAGTAATAATAATAAATAACAATTATCAATAGACAATTGACACCAATTGACCTAGTCTAATACAAAGCAACAAAACAATAATTTATAATAAAAAAAAATTGACAGAAAAATATTTGCTCTTTTATTTTTAGGACATGCTGTCGGCAGCTGACGTGGCTCTATGGAGCACCCTGTACCCTCTGTACCACAACGAGGCGTTACGACAAAACTACCTCTCACAACTAGCCGGTATGCTGCGGTGGTACAGTGATATAGCAGCCGCTAGGGCGGTGCAAGTAAGGACAACCTGTATCTTTATTATACTACTAGCTTTTGCCCGCGGCTACGCCCGCGTGGAATTAGGTTATCGCGCCCTGTTCCCTCGGGAACTGTGCCTTTTTCCAGGATAAAAAGTAGCCTAATGTCACTCTCTGGTCCATAAACTATCTCTATGCCAAAAGACGGACACACATACACACAAACACACTTTCGCATTTATAATATTAGTATGGACTAGCTTGTGTCCGCGGCTTCATCCATGGTGTATTTTTTTTTTTAATTTTCTAAATCTTCTTTTATAAGAACCTTCTCCTGACAATAGCAAACAACAGAAAAAGAATTAGCGAAATCGGGCACGGTTCACGCGTGATGCCGTGACCAAGGGAAATAGGGATTCATTTTTATTACGCTTCATTTACCTATCCTCGCACAGCACCGCTCTGGTGGAAACAGCTGAGCGTTGAAATAAACATTCCTCGCAACACATCCTCGCACATCTCTGGTGGACATGGAGCCTTACAGGTATTTTTATGAACTAAAAGAAGGTCGCGCGCGGGTGAGCAAGGAAATTATTTTAGTTCATTGATATGGACCTCCGCAAAGTAACGCCTGTTTCTGTAAATTAGGTATTTTTATAACATTGTGTATACTTTTTTTTGTGGCAGCGAAGGCACAAGGTAAAAAAGTTCAGTCATTTTGAACTTTACGTATGTTTTGCAGGAGGCGGTTAAACAGTGGGGCGGCTCCGCGGACAAGCCCTACGCCGCCACGTCAGCCCTGGGCGCTCCGCAGCTGCCCAGCCTGGCGTCACCTGCCGGGTAAGATGACACTGTTCATACGTGTTTGCACTCGTATTCATGTGCGAAATTACATTTGAAATTTACCACGAGCTTTTTTTTTTATTCGACTGGATGGCAAACGAGCAAGTCGGTCTCCTGATGGTAAGAGATCACCACCGCCCATAACCATCTGCAACACCAGGGGTATTGCAGATGCGTTGCTAACCTAGAGGCCTAAAATTGGATACCTCATGTGCCAGTAATTTCACCGGCTGTCTTACTCTCCACGCCGAAACACAACAGTGCAAGCACTGCTGCTTCACGGCAGGATTAGCGAGCAAGATGGTGGTAGCTATCCGGGCGGGCCTTGCACAAGGTTCTACCACCTGCAAACGCCTGCTGCTTTACGGTGAAGTTACCAACCAACCAACCAACTAATCAATCAATCAACTTTAATTTGATTGCTTAATAACGACATCTCATGTTCGGGTGAGCGGTTAGTTCCGATGGAGTGCCGAAATGTTTCTCGATGAGGGCTACGGCATAGATGTCGCTAGTGTCGCTGCTTAAGTGGCTAAATAAGAAACAACACAAGCTGAGATATGAGGTGCATAGGAGAAATTCGTGTCTGTATCGTTGTCCAGTGGTGGTGTAGCGGTATAGCACACGGCACGGAATGCCGAGGACCTGGGTTCGATTCCCAGCGCCGGTCTTATTTTTCTAGTTTTTCTGTGCATCTATATTTCAGTTTGTATTTCCGATATTTCCTTGGATGTTTGAGAAAAATACATTGCGAAAATACAAACTGAGACATGGATGCACAGAAAAACCAGAAAAAGAGACCAGCGCTGGGAATCGAACCCAGGTCCTCAGCAATCCGTGCTGCGTGCTATAACCCCTACACCACCGCTGGACAGGAATCTAGACACGAATTTTTCCTATGCATACATATCTCAGGTTGCTTATTTCTACTACGCTACTTATGCAGCAGCACTAGCGACATCTATGTTCCGCTCTCATCGAGAGACTTCACACTCTTTCGGAACCAACCGCTCACCCAGACATGAGATGTCGCTACTAAGCAATCAAATTATGATTGGTTTTTTGGAGTCTTTATTTCAACTCCAAATTTGTTACTTTTACGGGTATCCCGTGAAACCATATCGAAAATACAAACAAATTTGGAGTTGAAATAAAAAATACAAAAAGACTCCAAAAAACCAATCATAAAAATACATTTTCTGCTTTTCTTTTCTTTCCAAATTATACAGCCATAGAAAAAAATATCTAAAGCACCAGTTTCCATGTTCAACTGGCTTTGTTTCAGAACGCCGCTAGATGGCCCCGCTGTTGTGCCGGGCCCGAACGCCGAAGAAATAGCCGCCGCCAAAGATAACTGGACCAACGGACTGAGCCAACTGCAGCCGCCGCTTCAACAGGAAAAAGTCACGTGAGTATCCCGCTATCCTAGAATAGGGTAGCCATATGAAAAAGAAAGAAAGAAAGGATACATTTATTCGTGACATGGTAAGAATGGATAAGAATAAGAATAAAAAAAACAGGGCAAGTGCGAGTCGACTCGCGCACCGAGGGTTCCTTTTTTTTTTTTTTTATTCGACTGGATGGCAAACGAGCAAGTGGGTCTCCTGATGGTAAGAGATCACCACCGCCCATAAACATCTGCAACACCAGGCGTATTGCAGACGCGTTTCCAACCTAGAGGTCTAAGATGGGATACCTCACGTGCCAGTAATTTCACCGGCTGTCTTACTCTCCACGCCGAAACACAACAGTGCAAGCACTGATGCTTCACGGCAGGATTAGCACATTTATAGGTATGTAAGTAAACGGAATCGTCTCTTGAAGATATTTCTCGCTTTTTCCGAGTGATTTAATACATCCAGTGTATACAGAGCTCTAGTCTTAAGCAAAACGTGCGCAGTGTGGGGTCAGATTATAAGCAGCTACCTTCATACCAAATTTCAAGATTCACACTGGAAAAAATTATAGTAATTCTAACTACTTGCGTTAAGGTGTGCAACTTTTTAGTCTTCACCCTTTGGTTAAAATAATTGAAACAAAATTAGATTGTAACTAGTTTTAAGCAAATAATTAAGCAAAACTGGTGTAATTAATGTATCATGAAAACAAATATATATTTTTTTCAATAAGGTCATTTCTAAAAATCCGAACACTTGGTAAGTTCGGCCGCAATCCTGACAGAGTCAAAAATCAGGACATGTCCGGGCAAATCCTGACGTATGGTATCATCATCCTAGAAAGAAAGGACTTCAGCCCCCAGGCATAACACCTGCCTGGCGAGAGATCTCTCTATTGGAGCCTCCCCCCCCCCCTTAACACAAATAAACTAAAAATTACAAACATGAAATTAGTACCTACGGATAGCGTGCGAGTTGAATGCAGAGCTCAAAATCTTGCTTTAAAGGTTGAAGGTTGCTTTAAAAAGGTATTAGATTTAAAAAAAGAATAATATTTTTAACGAATTCAAACGATTTTATAGCATATATTGTATATTTAGTAAGGTCGAATTTTTGTGTACATTTATGTGGTTGCTTTATGCACTATGCCTTCAAAAGGGTTAATTTACTGATTGACAAAGGTTTTTTCACTTCTCATGCTCGTAAAGTTCGTGTTTATGCTGTATCTATAAAATGACTTTCTATGTTCTAGTGCATAAAATAAAATCTTCGTCTAAGGCCAAGGTAATCAGGTGTGCTCAGCCACAAACAAAAAAGTTTCTAC
Source organism: Choristoneura fumiferana (assembly GCF_025370935.1). Classification (NCBI taxonomy): domain Eukaryota; kingdom Metazoa; phylum Arthropoda; class Insecta; order Lepidoptera; family Tortricidae; genus Choristoneura; species Choristoneura fumiferana. The sequence continues at coordinate 219,593 of NC_133498.1, read as the reverse complement.
ATATATTTTTTAATAGTTTTTAATTTATATAAAACTAAAAGTCAATCAAGATAAATCAGAAAAATTAAAAAAATAATAAATTATATAATGCATAAAAAATAAAAGGTACATAGATATTATAGTGAATAATCGTTTCCATTGTTGCTATTTCATTTCCTCGCGATCTAAGTGAAAAGCAGAGTGTAAAACTCTAGCATTAAACCCATTTTCCCCTCGACGTGTCTATCCACCCTCTCCGTACTGGCTTGGCAGGCTATATGAACGTCTTGGGTAAAATGGCTCATTTTATGCTCTTGTTGTACAATCTACCATTTACGGCGTTGTTTTTGTTTCAGTATGCCTATAAAAGGTAGGAAGAACGTGTTGATCACATCGTCTCTGCCATACGTGAACAACGTGCCTCACTTAGGGAATATCATCGGCTGTGTATTATCAGGGGACATATTTCACAGGTAACTAATATTTCATCATCATCATATCGGCCGTAGGACGTCCACTGTCGGACATCGGCCTCCCCATAGCCTCCTGAGCAAGGCGCGGAACCGGTTTATAAAATAGCGGTAAATACCGGTTTCATTCGGTTTAACTCCGAACTTTCATAATAACGCGAACGTTTTTAAGAACTTAACTATAACCTAAATAAACCGGTTTATTCGACGAGTGACAGCTGGCCGGCCGGCGGCGGGCGGCGACGTTTATCCTGCGCCGGAATAAACCGGTGTTTATTGTTCTAAACCGGTTAATCTGACAAGAACTTTATGGAAATGTTCACAAAAAATTGGGTTAAAAATAACAGTTTCGCGAACGAAACCAAAATGAAAAGGTTTTGCGCAAAGTACATGATAACGGTTTGGAAATTTAACCGTTATCCGAGCCTTGCTGCTGAGTCCTGAATTTTTTTAACAAACTTAGTGCTTAAGACCTAGACGTGGTTGACCTGCTTTGTTATTTTGGATATTATTTCAAAATGCTTAGAATAGGAATGTTGACACCACCAATCAACTGACGTACTTTTTATGAGCTGTCAAAACACAATTCTCCCATAGAGTTTCAATGCCAATAGCGACTTATGACGTCATAAGTCGCTATTTGTTCGCCAACTCAATCAACTAACTATTTATTTGTTTTAAAGCAACAAAAAATCTAATTTTACAGTAAATCGAAAATTAATCTGGTTTTCAGGGCTAAATTTAAGTGTTTTTTTTGCTGGAGTCGTGCCTTCGAATTCTTTTTTAATGGCGTCAACATCCCTATTCTTTATTCAATGAACAATTTGTACTTTATAAAGTACATACGGCCGTTATTCTTAGTGTTAATTAGTCCTTTATAAAGTACGCAAGGACTCAGGAGGATAGACCTTAATTGCCAGAGACTCCGTCTGCGTAGAATTCATTTATCGTTAACCCGCGGGAACTATGCAATTTTCCGGTCCTATGTCCTTCCCCGGGACTCAAACTATGTGTATACTAAATTTCGTCTAAATCGGTTCAGTGCTTTAGACGTGATGAAGTAACAAACAAAAAATAGACTTACAAACTTTCGCCTTTATAATATGGAAATGCCGCTAGCGTTATGGGCACTTTTGCGCCGGGAATGGCAAGGGGCTAGTTATTTGACTAGGTTATTGTTATAACCTCCTAACGCCCAGAGTCCTTTATAAAGGACTTATTGTAATTTGAAATCAAACTCTATCATAAATGACATAAAGTTTGATGTTCATAAATAAAAAAAAACTTGGGCGTTAGGAGGATAATAATTAGTGAGTTGTGACGTTTAATAAATAGATATTAGTTTTAAATAATAAAAATAATATTATTAGTGGGATTTAGTCATTTTATAATATGTCCCACGAGAGTTTAAGTAATATTATATACTATTATTGTTTTGTTACAGATATTGTCGTATATGTGACTACAATGCTATACATATATCCGGTACGGACGAATATGGGACAGCGACAGAGACCAAGGTAATAATGCAACCAAATTAGAAAAGTTGAAATACCTTTGTCATATCAAAGTTCAATATCTTAAAAATTACTGAACTAAATTTAATGAAACATAGCTAAGAACCACCGCAAGGAAATTGGCTTTCACGTTAAAAAAACCGTTTGAGAGCTACGATGTCATAGAGAGACGGACGTTGGCGTCAGACTTATAATCCCCTATTTTCACGTCGGGGGTTGAAAATAACATAATTTGCCCTTTGATAATGCAAACATATCTATTGTGATTTTTTTCACAACCGCTTTCTCGGCATGACTTCAAACTGGTAAAAAAACACGTATTTTTTGAGTTAGGTAAATTTTGTGTTGAGCTTTACGGTGAAGGAAAACATAGCGAGTAAACCTGCGAAGCAATTCACTGGAGTGCGTGAAGTTCCCAGTCCGCACCGGGCCCGCGTGGGAACTGCACCTCAAGCCAAGCAATTCTGGGAACGTATATGCTGAATTTCTTTGTTTGTGTTGATGTTTAGGTTTTTTTTTTAACAGGCCATACAAGAAGGCGTGACACCTCGTCAAATTTGCGACAAGTATTATGAAATACACAATGACGTTTACCGATGGTTCGACATCGGGTTTGACCATTTCGGACGGACCAGCACAGCCGACCACACAGAGTAAGATTATAAGATTTAGAAGATGACTCGCTTTTGTAGAACAGCGCCATCTAGTAACGAATACATGAACTGTTACGACGAACTGGGAACTAATGTGTCATTCAAGTTTTACTTCTCGTTGTCAATGTTTTTAATCACTGATATATGACAATGGTATGTGTTAAGTTCCCAATCCGCACTGGGCCCGCGTGGGAACTACGGCCCAATTTCTCTCATTCTGAGAGGAGGCCTGTGCCCAGCAGTAAGACGTAAATAGACTAGGATGATGATGATTATGCAACTAACCAGTATGGCAGATAACACTGTTTACTGTAGCAACTGTTTACTTTAAACCATGTGTGTCTATATTGTTTTCTGTGGTTAAAAGTCATCGAGCGTATATTTTTGTCCTATTACAAGCTCATTATTTTATGGACTATATCCTTAGCACATTAGTAGCATAAAGGTTCATACATGTGTCGCTATCGCTACAGCTTTTTTATTGTAGCGACCCTAACGCCATCTTGTATCGAATACATGAACTTTGGAGTTTGTACCGCTTTCTAGCTTCGCGTGTCATAGTATGATTTTTTGTTGTATTTGGCTGTTTATTTACAGGATAGTCCAGAAAATGTTCCTGCAAGTAAAAGAAAATGGTTTCATTAGTTCACAAACAGTAGATCAACTACACTGTGAGAAGTGCAATAGATTTTTAGCAGATAGGTGAGTTCCACTTCAATTTGATTTACATCTGCTTCTATATGTATAGGAGTGCCACCAGAGTTGAGGTCACGCACACAAGCGGAATTTTGGCATTTACTCATTCATTCTCCTTTTATAGAATCAGTTCTTCATGTAACTGTGTGCGTAATCATTCACTTCAACTCTCGCGGCACTATCTTTATTATACAAAGATCAAATGAACTATATTAGTTAACAATTGGCTCGCACGCACCTTACATAGCTAAGTTTATGCAACAAACAAACGCGTCAGTGTAGTGCGGTAGTGGCGGTAGATGGGTTTGTGATGTGTGTGTGTGTGTGTGTGTGTGTGCCGCATGGAGGGATGAGCTGCATGAACATTGGTTGCTTTAACGTAGCTATCGTAAGATCGCGGGTAGACAAATTAATTATTTATAGTTCAAGTAATTTCTAACGTGACAATTAAAATACCACAAAAGGGACTTATACACGAGTAATATTTACCTCGACATTTCGACCACATTACAGTGGCCTCGGTCGCGAGTAGACTGAAGTGTGGGGTGGCAAGTCTGCCTAGCAGCGCGAGTCCTTCGAACTACCCGCACTTGATCACAAATAGTACCGGCACTCGTATCACGAACTACCCGCACTTGGTCATTTTTATTTGTCACCCCATCACACCGACACAACACTAACAATGTCCGAACGTCCCCCCGAACGTTTAACGTACGTGTAACGTACTCGGTTCTTTGGCGTGATAAGTCCCGTTTGTCGTGTTTTAATTATCAGTGAAAATCACGAAAGTGTAAACATTCTTTTTACAACGAAACTAATCGAAAAATTATATAGTAGGTATAGGTAGTGATTATATTCTTACGCCGTAGGTTCGTAGAAGGCACCTGCCCCCACCCCGGCTGCTTGTACCCAGACGCGCGGGGCGACCAGTGCGACAAGTGCGGCAAACTAGTCAACGCCATTGAATTGATCGCTCCGCGCTGCAAAATGTGTTCTGCACCACCCGTCGTCAAACCCAGCGAACAGCTGTTTATAGAGCTAGGACAGGTGAGACCCTAGCGAGTAACGCCATCTAGTGTCTAATACATGAACTACGGGGAACTAGCGGGTAGCGCCATCTAGGATCTAATACGTCAAGGTCATCTACGCATAAGCGACTAGCTTCATTATTAGGGCCTAGTGACGTTCTTTTGAGAGCGACAAGTGCGACAAATTCACTGCAGATAAGCCACGCTGTAGCGATCCTGGCGTCATATAAATAATGTCTTAAACTTAATAAGTATGGGGAAGAAGCGAGTAGTGCCATCTAGTGGCTAATACATAAGCTATGGGGAGCTAGCGGCTAGTGCCATCTAGGATCTAAAACGCATAACTAGCGACTATGAGTAATGTAGTCTTATAATCTTCTAAAAATCTTTGGTTATTACAAGAACTCTCTTTCAGTTGGAACCCTCCCTCCGCACCTGGTTAAACAAGGTGGAAGGCGGCTGGTCCCCTTCGGCCAGGGCTGTCGCGCGCTCGTGGCTGCGCGAGCCGCTGCGCGCCAGGGCTGTCACACGGGACCTCAAGTGGGGCGTGCCCGTGCCGCTGGACGGCTATAAGGACAAGGTGAATTAACATCATTATTGTCATCATGACTTTTATCGTCGCTTTCATCAAAATCAATATCGCCGTAATCATCACCATCTTTATCGCCATCAATATCACTATTGTCCACTTGATCATCATCAATATCATCATTGCCCTCGTCATCATCACTATTATCATCGTCATCGTCAAAATCATCATTACCATCGTCGTCATCGTTAACAGCACTATTGCCATTATCGCCATCGTCATTTTAGTCAGGAGCTACATGGTTTACCCTTAGTCATCATCAACATCATATAACTTTCATCATCACTTGCATTACGGTTGCCGCAACTGCATTCTGCATCGCCATTACCATCGTCATTGTCATCGCTTACATCGCTATTACATTCACTTTCATCTTAGAATCACACTACATCCACCAATAGACGGGCTAGCTGAGTGTATAAAATATACATTCGAAGCTGTCTAACCGGTAAGTGTCTGTCAGCTAGGGCTGTAGCGCGCTCGGGTATAATGATAAGGTGAATTGACATCATCAAGATAAATATCATTATCACTGTCATCATTAATATTGTTACAGTCATCATCAATTTTATCATTGCCATTGTCGTCGTCATCATTAGCACCATTGGCTTCTTCATCATCATCAACATTATCATTACCATTGTCGTCATAATCATCACCATTATTATTAATCGTACATTTGTTGAGTGATGTCGTAAATATCGATTAAAATGATTAAATTCTGTGTCTAATTTCATTGTATTTATCCAGGTATTCTACGTGTGGTTCGACGCTCCTATTGGCTATTGGAGCATAACGCACTGTCTAACGAAAGACTACGAGAAATGGTGGCGGCCCGAGAAAGATATTAATGTAAGTCGTTTTTGAATTCCGCCATTAATCTTGGTACTCATGGCTGGTGGTGATCATTTCCTATCGGATGACCCGCTTCCTCGTTTACCTCCCTCTAATAATAATAATAAAAGAAATCGACGCTTGCAATACGGCGCTGTCCACCCCCCTTCATCCCCCCTAATCAGAAATTCGTGGACCGCGCGAGGTCCACTCGTTGTCAACGCGCCAACCGCGCGTGGACCACCTGTCGACAACGAGTGGACGCCGAAAGTCGAGGCGGTGCTGGTCGGGTGCCGGGTGGCTCTAACGAGCTAACTCTAACATTAATCTAAGGGGCTGTTTCACCATCCATTGATTAGTGTCTATTCTAACAAAACAAATAGAGACAGCATCACACTTAACCGTCAGCTAACCAATGGATGGCGAAACAGCAACTGAATCTATTAAATCTAATATTATGCTGAGTGGGGCCCACTTAAGGCTCCGTTTCCATCAGAGATGTGCGAGGGTGTGTTGCGAGGAATGTGTTATAAATTAACCAACTGATTTCTTCTCAGGTGAAACTCTACCAATTCATGGCTAAAGACAACGTTCCATTTCACGCGATTATGTTCCCGACAGCTGTATTAGCGGCCAACAGGGGGCATGTGTTGGTTGACCACATATTCGCAACAGGTAAGTGAAATTAACAAACACAGTCATATTTGAAAATGGGAGCCAGGTTGAATATTAAAAAGAAGTTTTATGTGAAGTAAGTAGTACATTACTGCAGAGACCAGTAAGTAAGCCTTCCTGGACGAGTAGAAGTTTGATCAATGATACGAGGCCAGGATGGTGAATTACTGGTCGAAGCTTGTATAGTGCTTTTGTCAAAATTGATGATGACGGTGATAATGTAATGACGGTGATTGTGATGTGATGATGATGATGATTGTTAGTGATGGTGATGATGATGGTCGTAGATGGGTGAATTGCAAAAAAAATTTACATAGTTAATAAGGGCTTTAGTTACGAAAACTTAATTGATTTCTTTGTGTTACGAAAGTTAGTCGTACAAACTATATGAGTAACAATCGTAACACAAAGGAATCAATTAAGTTTTCTTAACTAAAGCCCTTAACTATGTACAATTTTTTTGCAATTCACCCAGATGGTGATGAAATGATGATGATGGTGGTGATGATGATGATTGTTAGTGACGATGATGATGATGGTTGGTAGTGATGATGATGATGATGATAATGATGACATGGACCCATTTAAAAATACGAATTAACTACACCCAACACTGCCGCTCGGCCCCCGCACTGTTTGTAACGGGTTCCAAATTTTTAAAGGAACCCCGTTACTGTCCAGGAAGTAAATTTCATACTTACTTCCTGGACACTATCAGCTAGTCTCCAGGATAGATGCGTTACTTTCCACGACGTTTTTGATGACCTAATAGCAACATTTCATACCATTTTTGAGAAAATGGTAATTTTTAATACATTTTTTTCTGTTTGTACTCTATGTTGACTGTACTTGTATTGTCATCTTTGCTACATTTGCTTACCTCAAGTCGATGCCATTAACCGTTGAGTTTCGTCCTGCGGAGAAGATCCTAGCCGGATTACCAGGATGTCACTACCCGGTTATTATCTATTGTCACCAGATTTACATACTCTTAAGTTACCAAATTCCAAGTCCATCCGGTCACTGGAAGTGCGTCAAATTTAACTTGCAAGATTTGACCCGCACATAGGGTGTCTGAGGTTTTTAGTTTCATAATTAGCACCTTGTATAAGATGATGGGAGCCTTATGAGGCGTCCTATATCAATGAATTAAGAAAAAACTTTGTTTTCAGAGTATTTGAACTACGAGGAGGGTAAATTCTCAAAATCAAGAGGCGTAGGCGTCTTCGGTACAGACGCTCAGGTACGTAACAGCGGGGCGCTGTAGAACTCTATTCCCACCGATAAAACTGATCGTGATTGTACCCCGTCTCACCTGATGTAAAGTGCCGATGAGGCCAAAGGTGTGTATCGAAAATACAAACTGAAATATAGATGCACAGAAAAACCAGAAAAAGAGACCAGCGCGATAAAATGTATCCCGGGACTCGAAACTATCTGTATACCGAATTTCATCGAAATCGGTTCAGCGGTTTAGACGTGATTGTACTCAATGTTTGTTACTACAAACATCTTAACATCCAAACTTCTTCACAAACATTAACATTAAAATTTATAATATACTAAGATTACCATAAAACCAAAGCAATTTCAAAGAAAATATCAAAATATTATCCCTAATTTTGTTCGACAATAATATAATAACAATACGACCAGATGGCCTAGTGGTTAGAGAACCTGACTATGAAGCTTGAGGTCCCGGGTTCGATTCCCGTGTCGGGGCAGATATTTGTATGAAATACGAATGTTTGTTACGGGTCTTGGGTGTTTACTATCTATTTAAGTATGTATCTATTTATATAATTATATCTATCGTTGCTTAGTACCCATAACACAAGCTTTGCTAAGCTTACTTTGGGACTAGGTCAATTGGTGTGAATTGTCCCGTGGTATTTATTATCATTATTTATTATTAATAACAGTACAATAATAAATACAGTAATGATGAACGTTGTTTGCAGGACACCGGTATACCGTCAGACGTGTGGCGTTTCTACCTGGCCAGCGTGCGGCCAGAGAGCTCTGACTCCAGCTTCAGCTGGGTGGAACTTGGCACCAGGTGAGGGAAACTTTAGGCTGCTTTGCGGCTGCACCTGAAATCTTAACCGCTATGGGTCTCCCCACATCTATAGACGCGGAATCAGCAAAAACCGATAGAAAAACCTTTATGTAAACTCAATAAGAGCTAAAAAAAACCGGCCAACTGCGAGTCAGACTCGCGCACGAAGGGTTCCGTACCATAATCTATACAACATTAGACATTAGCAAAAAACGGCAAAAAGATCAAGTTTGTTGTATGGCCAGCACGCCAACACGGAGTTTGTGAATGGAGGATTTTTCGGCGTGGAAATAACCTCAAAATGACAATTGTGCAAAAATATTATAAAAAAACACGATTTATTTTCATGAAACACAATTTATGATTACGAAAATGAATCTATTCAATTATATTAGGGATTAATTCATTTTATTATGCACTGTCCAATTAGTTTTAAATTAGTTTTAGGGGCTGTTTCACCATCCATTGATTAGTGTTAAGTGACGGTTTAATTGTGATGCCGTCTCTATTTGTTTTGTTCGAATAGACGGAGACGGCATCACATTTAACCGTCACTTAACACTACTCAATGGATGATGAAACAGCCCCTTAAATTTTGAAACTGTTGGCTAAATATGCAAGCTTTTAAAGCGTCACAATAAAAGAAAAGAAAAAAGAATTATTATTTTTTCTATTTGAATTTTGAACAGATGGCCTGTCCATTAGTCGAGCGTACGTTTTTAAAAAGTAATATTGTAGTTTTGAAGAAAACATTGATTTTTTTCCTCGCATTCAAAGTGAAAAGTAGAGTGTTTAACGCGAGACTAAACAACCATAATGTCACTCGAACTAAAGTTACCCTCGCTCTGCTCGGGTGGCTAAACGTCTCGTGTCGTTATGGCTTGTTTTAGTCCCTTGTTGAACAATCCACTATTACCTTTTTTTCGTGGGATTCGAAATCCGAGTTTCGAGGTTACTCACCACATTCGCAACTGTTTATTTGTCCACAGGAACAATTCTGAACTCCTCAACAACTTGGGCAACTTCTGCCACCGCTCGCTGAGTTTCTGCGCCAACTCGTTCAAGGGTCGGGTGCCGGAGGTCAGGCCGCTCGCAGCCGACTTCGAGCTGATGGCTTTGGTCAACAGGGAAGTCGTCGGTGAGTTTAGTTTAAACTCCGTAAAGATCAAGCAGTCATTGGTCTGCTGCCGACCTTTAAAGAGTATTGGGAGGGTGCGAAGTGCTAGGTGGGGGTGATGAAATCTATCGCAGCGCTTGGTGGCCAAAAGTAGAAATAGTTCTGGCTCTGTCATCTGTCATACTCATATGAATCTGTCATTAACAAAGCAATTCGTATAGACTTTAACTACCTAATTTTAGTAATAAATATTTGTGTTATGATGCGAGCTTGAATTATTGAACACTGTCCCTGTTTTGTTCTTAATTCCTCTACATCTCGGACATGTCCAGCAACAATTTTCCTTATGAAACGGTTTGTGGTTGAAATTTTATATTGAGTGATACTCACAAAACCGGTCTTCAAAATGATACTCATTTTGATCTGAAAACGATATTTAATTTATTACTAGCGATATAAGAGCATTTATATAATTTTACTATTATTCAAAGAAACCAATAAGATAGCTTTATCTTTTCGTTTTACAGTAAAAGTACAACTAAACATGAAGTCAACAAACCCTGACATAACGAAAATAAAACACACTTTTTGAATAATTTTTACTTACCTCATTTAATTTTAATGACCAAAAATGAATTCACAACCTTTTGTCCACCCAAATCACGGTACCACAATAATTTTGTATTATAAATTAATACGTTATAGGTTTGGTTTTTGTCACAATATGAAATTTCAAAACGTCAGAGCATCAGAGCTAATAAGCCCTTTTATTAAAAGCCCCGATCTCATTGTGTTGTCTGGACTGCTGACGGAAGTTGATTCCACAATAGGGAATATGATGGTTATTTGGAGTCTTTTTGTTTTTTTTATTTCAACTCCCAATTTGTTACTTTTACGGGTATCCCGTGAAACCATATCGAAATACAAACTGAGACATGGATGCACAGAAAAACCAGAAAAAGAGACCAGCGCTGGGAATCGACCCACACACGCAGCACGCAGCACGAATTGCTGAGGACCTGGGTTCGATTCCCAGCGCTGGTCTCTTTTTCTGGTTTTTCTGTGCATCCATGTCTCAGTTTGTATTTTCGATATGGTTTCACGGGATACCCGTAAAAGTAACAAATTTGGAGTTGAAATAAAAAATACAAAAGACTCCAAAATAACCAATCATAATTTGATTGCCTTAGTAGCGACATCTCTTGTCTGGGTGAGCGGTTGGTTCCGATAGAATGTGACGTCTCTCGATGAGAGCGAAAAAATAGATGTCGCTAGTGCTGCTGCATAAGTAGCGTAGTAGAAATAAGCAACCTGAGATATGTATGCATAGGAAAAAATTCGTGTCTAAATTCCTGTCCAGCGGTGGTGTAGGGGTATAGCACGCAGCACGGATTGCTGAGGACCTGGGTTCGATTCCCAGCGCTGGTCTCTTTTTCTGGTTTTCTGTGCATCCATGTCTCAGTTTGTATTTTCGGAATAGGGAATATTACTGCAACGGTCTGCCGTCAGAATGCAGCACTAGCACAAAACGTAAACAGTTTTTTTAATATCTTAAATGTCCGTAGGGTGCCATAATATTATATTATTTTATCAATTTTTTATTTAATATAGCTATCGTTACTGTCGATGTAAATATCATGTTGTTTTAGTAATAAATATCTAATGATCCGTCATGGCGAAAAACTGTAAATAGAACTGACGTTGTCATAGCGGTTTGTTTACTGTACACTGAAATAGGGAATATTGCGCAGAGCTTTGCGTTATATTCCCTATTTCACTGTACGTGGCAGGAAGTGCTGTATACTGTTTAATATTTGCAGCCTACGTCCAGCACATGGAAAAGGGTCGTCTGCGGGAAGCGTTGAAGCACGTCCTGCTCATCTCCAAACTTGGCAACCAGCACATGCAGTCCTCACAGCCCTGGGTGCTCCTCAAAGGCACTGACGATGACAAGTGAGTACCTACATAAAATACATATTAATATTATTGTTACGAATAAGAACGGAAGCTATTACCGTCTCGCTTTCTCTATTTCATAAATCTGCTAAATCTATTCCTTACTTCTATCTATTGTAATGGTTGCCTGGAAGAGATCGTTCTGAAGCGATAAGGCCTATTGCTTACTTTGGAAAATCTATATATACCTGTGTTTTCTGTAGTGTTTACTATGTGTTGGTGTGCAATAAAGAGTTATTGTATTGTATTGCATTTTGAAGGAGCAAGGCAGCCTTTTCGAGCTAGTGAGGTGAATGTATTTTTACAGGGAGCGCGGCGCGACAGCGATAGCACTATGCTGCCAACTAGTGGCGCTGTTGTGCGCACTGATAGCGCCATACATGCCGGCCGCCGCGCGTCGCCTGCGCGCGCAGCTTAACGTCACACCCGAAGCGTTAAGGATCAACCCACAGTTAGTATTACTTCACTATAAGCTCATGACAGCTATTTTTGACAGCCATCTTATGACTTAAACTTCACTATGACTCGCTAATGTATAGCAAGAAAAGAGTAGTGCCAACTACTGACCCTTGAGGAACACCAGCGTTAAATACTAGTTGGTAGGACAAGTAACCGTGAACTACTTATTGTATTGGACCTATCCTGAAAAAAGCTAACTGTCCAAATGCACAACCAGGTAGATATGCATTGGGAATGATGTTTTCTCAGAAGCCTATCGGCAGCATACTCTGTCAAAAGCCTTTCATAAATCGAAAGCACTAAGGAATAGTTAAAATACAAGTGATAGTACATTTAGCTGTATTCTCATATCTTTTTTTGTTAACAGAAACCCTTCCCTCATCCAATATTTACCGGCCGGTCATGGACTCGGCAAACCGGAACCGTTATTCTCCAAGATAGAACCGGATGTGCTTGAAAAACTGAAAGCCAAATATGCCGGCACACAGGACGATAGGGAAAAGAAGGTAGCTATTGCAATTTTATGTTTAGACATAGACAGGTTAAATAGCTGATTGTGTATTGTAAAATCTAGTTTTAGTCCGCGCACTAAAAACTAGTTTTAATAGTATTGTATTTTGTTTCTTTTCTTTAGTACAATAAAGATTTTACATACATACTAGTTTTTAGCGTAGAATGGTAACAATAATAAACAATTTATTGTATCTGGCGATATTTTGCGGAGGTTCATATCAATGAACTATAAATTACTTTGCTCATCCGCGACCTTGTGATAGTCTGTACAACAAATGTGTGTTCATGCAGTTTCTCCACCTCCACACTGTAAGAACTCACACAAATCCATCAATCATCACTACCACACTACACTGACGCGTTTCGGACTCAACCCGAGTTCATCCTCAGAGCAATACAACTGTTCACCACACCACAAGATGTTAAACATTGTTTTGTAAAACTATTATAATATATCCTAATACTAAAGGTTTTGTTATGCATTTGCAGCTAAATGGTGACATTACGACTGCGGGGTCCAATTCAAGTGTGGCTGAATTAGAAGCAGCTGTGGCGGCGCAGGTAAATATACCTTCATTCGTGCTTACGAGAGTGCTTGAGAGTGACGTCACGGACGGCGATACATCTGTACACGGTCGTGTTATCGGAACGCAATTAAATTCATTGTTAAGAAAATACGAGGTTTTTCGCGTCGCGAGTGTGCCCCCTAGTGTCGGATAGCGGAGTGAGAGTGTTCGCAGACCACAACATAGTGCTACACATTAAAAAGATACAATTAATATTGATCGCGTTTGATTATTGTGCAAGTGGGTAGAACTATAAATAAAAACAAACTGTATTTTATCAATTTTTAAATTATAATATTAATAATTATCAGGAACAATATTTAGCAATAATTAGTAGACATGGCAAAGTGTACTGTTTGTGGAAAATTCCTCCCGACAACAGGTGTCGCTGCCTGTACGCTTTGCCAGTGTAAATACCACAAGGGCTGTGTGGCGGTGCCTGATGGAATGGCTGTTGCGAGGGACTGGGTTTGCCCCGAATGTAAAAGCAAGCCGAAAAGGGCCGATAACAACAGCACACCGGGGAAGGGAGCCAGCGGGTCGCCGGCTGCGGCTGCGGCTCCGGCGGGGGCCCCCACTCCCCCCTCGGGCGGGGAGACTGAGGTCGCGGCGCTGCGCAGAGAGATGGCGGAATATATCGCCGAGCAGCGCGAATTCCGCGCTGAGATCCGGGCCTCCCTCAAGAGTATGGGGGAGCGGATGGACGAGATCGAGCGGCGACTGGACGCGGTCGAGAGCAGGGAGGCGGAGGTGGCGCCGCGCGGCGGCGACGTAGAGCAGCTGCAACAGACCGTGGAACGCCTGCAGCTCGAGCTCAACGACCGCGACCAGGACGCGCTGCTGGCCGACCTCGACATCGGGCAGCTGCCGGAGGAGCCGGGAGAGAACGTCGTGCACACAGTCACCGTGCTCGCCGCCAAGCTGGGCGTGACCCTCGAGCCGCGCGACGTGGTGTTCGCGGAGCGAGTGGGCGCGCCGACGGCGGCGGCGGCGGCGGGACGGGCGCGCCGCGTCGTGGTGCGTCTAACGCGCCGCCAGCTGCGGGACGACTTGCTGCGCGCGGCGCGCGTGCGCCGCAACGTCAGCTCGGCCGACGTGGGGCAGGCGGGGCCGCCCCGCCGAGTCTACGTCAACGAGCGGCTGACACGAGTGAACCGCCAGCTGTTCCACCGAGTAAGGGAGGAGTGTCACAGATGCCAGTGGCGGTTCTCCTGGACTAGGCGAGGCCGTATCTACGCCCGGCAGGGTGAAGGCAAGCAGGCCTTTTGCCTCCGCTCCGATGCAGACCTGGAAAGGGTTTTTGGCTCAGACTCGGTTTGTACAGGAAATAAACAAACAAATTAAATTGTATCATATCATTTATTCATGTGCAATGAAAACATATACAACTAAGCAAAAGGGACTAAACCAAATATACAATACAGGAATGCATATTACGACAAACACTATATACAAATATATAAATTACAGGCTTAATTCTATATACAATTTATCTATACATATAGCTGGATTGAAATGTTATTTAAATAAGATATACTATTACTATTCATTGATATGCTATTTACACTATTATCACTACTTCATATTGTTTATTGTTATAGCGTGTATACAAATGTGTGTAATTTCAAATAAAGATAATGCATAAAAAGCAATTAAAAGTTGGTTTGTATAATGCAGGTTCTTTGTGTACAAATCACGATAACATTGCTGTATTGTGTGCACGGCATAACTTGGCATTATTGGCAATAAATGAAACATGGATCAGAGCGGGGGAGGATGGGCGTGCAGCCGTGATACCAGGCTACCGGTTCCGACATAGTCCGCGACCACAAGGCGAACGATCACGTGGAGGAGGAGTCGGGTACTATACAGACTGTATTATGAAATTTCGCACCTGGCCTCACCCGGTCGACCCTGCACACAGGTTGGTTGAGCAGATGTGGGTCACATGCACCCTTAACGGAAAGAAAATAGTGATAGGTACTGCATATCGTCCGCCATGGATGAATTCTGACTTATTCTTTGATGCTCTCAGTGACTCTATTAGCTCTATACCTGAATATGACCACATTATATTATTGGGAGATTTTAACATTAATTTATTGGGTAAAATGGATAGTAAAATTTCAAAGTTACATACGTTCTTGTCTACTTTTAATCTATCTCAATTGATAACAAAGCCTACACATTTTACAGAGACCAGCCAGACACTGTTGGATGTAGTATGTACGGACTTGACAGCTAAAGACATAATGGTTGAACATGTTGGAGGCTCCCTTTATGGTCACTGCCTTATTGTGTGTGAACTAAATATTCGATATGAGAGGCCTAAGCCATACACTATAACTTACAGAGCATTAAAAAATATAACAACAAAAAACTTTGACCTGAGTTTACAGAGGGAGGACTGGAGCCTATGTGGTAATGTCAATGTTATGGTTAGCAGTCTCAACCACCGCATGGTAACATTATTTGATCATTTTGCACCTGTGAAGTCAGTA
This sequence comes from Choristoneura fumiferana, assembly GCF_025370935.1. Lineage (NCBI taxonomy): Eukaryota > Metazoa > Arthropoda > Insecta > Lepidoptera > Tortricidae > Choristoneura > Choristoneura fumiferana. The sequence goes on along the minus strand of NC_133498.1, from coordinate 203,981 downwards.
GTAATCAGGCATAAATCATATCCCTGGATCACAGATACAGTAAAGCTAATGATGGAGTTGCGAGACAAGGCCTTATCTCAGTATCACAGGACAAAATCTGACAGTAAAAAACAGTATTATAGGTCTTTGAAATCCATAGTAAATAGGGCACTTTACACAGAAAAAATTGCTTATTTTAAAAAGGAAATTAATAGTAAAATACATGTCCCTAAGACCCTTTGGAATAACCTCAAATCTACCTTATTACCTAAAAGTGACACAGAATTACCTTCCAATTTCAATGACCCAAATGTAATAAACAATCACTTCCTTAAATTACCATGTACCAGAGACATCACTATTTCGCAATTGACATATTTTGAATTTTTTAGGTTTAGTAATAATAATTTTAAAATGGAAACAGTTAGTATAGACAAAGTTACACAAATTATTAAAAGTTTAAAAACAAATGCAGAAGGTTATGATGGCATTAATTTAAATATGATAATCATGACATTACCATACACACTAGACATAATTACTAAAATAATAAATAAATCAATAACTACATCTATAGTCCCAGATGTATGGAAAATAGCATCTGTGCGACCTTTGCCAAAAACTAAAAATCCCACAGATTTGAAAGAACTCAGACCTGTCAGCATTTTGCCCTGCTTCTCTAAAGTACTAGAGAAGGTTGTATGTATGCAACTAACCAATTATTTGGAGAGAAATGAAATTCTGCCGGAGTTCCAGTCAGGCTTCAGAAAAGGGAGGAGTACTGTGACCGCACTATTGGATATCACCGATAACATAATCTGTGCGCAGGATGAGGGAATGTGCACATTTTTGGTACTGCTAGACTTCTCAAGGGCATTCGATTCTTTAAATATAAGCTTGTTATTGTCTAAACTGAGTTATTATGGGTTTGATAGTAATTCATTGCGTTGGTTTGACAGCTACCTTAGCAATCGATTCCAGTACGTAAATGTGACTCGTAGTGATGGTTCCTCACAAATTTCAGATAATGTGGAAGTAAAAAGAGGCGTACCGCAAGGTTCCATCCTCGGCCCAATTTTGTTTATTTTGTATTTGGCTGACATAAAAACGCAAATTACTAATGCCAGGTACCATATATATGCTGACGACATACAAATCTATATCTCTTGTAAGCCAACAGAGGCTGACGCAGCAGTAAGAAAACTAAACGAGGACCTTGCTAGGATAGCTACTTGGGCGTCAAACAACTCACTACTTCTCAATCCTACAAAGACCAAATACATAGTTATCGGCAGTAAGCAACAGTTGTCTGCTCTGAGATACACTGTAGACGTTAAAGTACTGGATAAAAGTATAGAGCGGGTGTATGAGGCACGCAATCTGGGTCTTTTAATTGATAGCGAATTGCGATATGAGAAGCATATTGCCAACACAGTACAAAACTGTTTCTATAAGATAAAAGTGCTGTATAAAGCTAGGGCTTTCTTAAGTGAGAAGTTGAGAATACAGCTAGTGGAGTCACTGGTGCTATCGAAATTAAATTACATGGATGTGGTGTATGGACCGCGTTTGCTGGCAAAAACTAAAAAACTAATCCAGAGAGTCCAAAATGCCTGTTCACGCTTCTGTTTTAATATTCCGTTAAGGGCTCATGTAACTCCTTTTCTAAATAAACACATAATGCTCAAAATGCATCACCGACGTAAACTTCATTTGGCTTGTTTACTTTTTGACGTACTTAAGCACAGAGCTCCAATGTATCTTGTAAACAAACTCACATTATCGTCTTGCCTGAGGTCAAGTGGAGAGCGGAAGCGTGCCACACAACTGCTTATGCCTCGCCACAAAACAGCTGCTTTTCGTGGCAGTTTCAGGTATGCAGCCACGAAATGCTGGAACAATATTCCGCCCCCAATCCGAGACCTAAAATGCATACAAAATTTTAAATTAAAGCTAAAAAAAATGATGTTTGAACACCAAATGATTCAGGAGATGCAGAGCCATGATACGAGTGCAATCTGAGTATGTTTTGTTAATCGAATTTCTTGCCTCAAATGGAATAGGTACATACCTCGAGTTTTTGTCCCATTTGCATCGGAGCGGATGTAGCTGTTTTTGAAGTCATGAGCCTTTGAATGATGTTAGGTGCAGACACTTAACGGCTTTTGAGTCTTATTTTTCAATTTGTTTCAAGTATTTATTAACACTTGTCTTTTGTCTTTAAATATTAGTTTTTAAGGTTAGTCAAGCACAGTAGGTATCTAAAGCAGTAGCCAGTCTGTTCAGTGACACTGACATTCGGCATAGGCCACAGATGGGATATGACATGACAGTTGGCAGATTGTGCATATCGACGTCTGTGGTCTATGGATGGTTGAGTGGTGTGTCGTCTCTTTCTTTTACTGTGATGTTTATAATTTATTCTTGTGCACGTGTCTTTTGTCTGGTTTTGCGTTCTGTTTGTTTTCATTATTGTTATTATTTTTATTTAAATTATTTTACTTTCTATTTGTTTCTTTTTAGATTTACTTTTGAATTTATGTCGCCTTCCGTGAAGTCGCCAAGCGGTCTCAGCGGAAGACCAGCGTTGGCCTCTACGGCCAACACTATGCTGAGCTGAGACCGTTTCGCGATTTCGCAAATACTGTCGTTAATATTTATTTTATGGTTGTTTTATTTTGTGTACTTACTTATAATATGTATTTTCGAATTAGCGAATAAACGTTTCTATTTCTATTTCTATTTCTATTTCTTAATTCTGAAACCAGTGCTCAAGATACTTCGTAAAATGGAAAAAAATGGGGATTCCGTATCTATCGAATAAGATATGTGTGTGTCTTCTGTGTTAGTGAATAAATGTCTTCTTTCTTCTTTCTTTCTTTCTTTCTTTCATATGAGGAGATACGTAGAAGGTCACGGACATAGCCAAGTGTATTAGCTTGTCAAAGTGGCAATGGGCAGGCCATATAGCACGGAGAACAGATGGCCGTTGGGGCCGAATAGTTATATAATGGAGACCGCGCGGCAAGCGCAGCGTAGGACGTCCACGAACGAGATGGACGGATGACCTGGTTAAAGCCGCGGGTTCACGGTGGATGCAGGCAGCTTCAAACCGAAGCAACTGGAGGTCTATGGGGGAGGCCTATGTCCAACAGTGGACGGCCTGCGGCTGGCATGATGATAATGGATGGTGATGACCAATATGTTACGAAGCGTAACTTTGGTGCCGTTGACAGATGTATGGCGTAATGCTACGTACAGAGCGTTTTTATCTAGAATTACATCACACATTTAGGGGGGGGGGGGGGAGTTAGGCAGTTTGTGACAGTAGGTTCTTTATGAATGGCCCTTTATCACCTAAGCAATATAGATATATGTAGCATGTACCTAGCATGGAAACATATATGAACATTATATTTTAATTATAGATGAGGGCTCGCCCGCCCTTTGCACTCCTTAGTTATAAAATCTTAAATAATAAAGATTATTAGCTAAGTAATTATAAAAAAATTGTAATGATATTCTGATTTATAATAAACAGTTTAAATTTTTTTTTTTATCACTATGGCATAGTAAGTATATGAAAGGTCCACGGAAAGAACGTGTCTCGTCACCTAAGCAACTTTTTGAGTTATAGCTGTTTGAAAGTTAGTCATCACGAACAATTACTATGGTTACCATTTATTCAAAGGTTAAAAAGTTATTTGTGTCACAAGGGAGCAAAATGGTGTATTTACGGCGTGGGCGTACATTGAATCCAGAATGTAGCGAAGGATTCTGCAATGGAATCCTGAGCGTAGCGAGGGATTCTTAAGTAGAATCCTGAGCGTAATGAGGGATTCAAGTGTTAACGCCCAAGATGAAAATAATTTTGCTCCCGAGTGGCTCATACAACTTTTCACACCGAGCATTAGGAAAATTGAAAAAAAAAAAAAAACTAAATATTATTATAGAACAACCAGCATAGAAAATGGCGTGGCTTTACGATTATCAACTTCAAAAAATGGCATTTGCAATAAAACAGCCCTGAAAAGTCTTGAACAGAAAAGCTGCACTTTGCTCCCTCTCGTCAGGGAGGAAAAGTTACTTTTCTGAAGGAGAGGTGTGAAAGAAATATTATACATTGTTTTCAGATTATTTAATTCAATGGTAAGTCATAGTACTTTGGGAGCTCTACGTTTTGAAGTTAAAATCGCAATTTTAAAAAAAGGTGACTAGGCATTTTCTTTCCGTTGACCCTTCATATATATTTTTATTTTTTATTTTTTTTTAATATATATAAATAATAATAAATAAATAATAAAAAAAATATTAAATGACTAGTAACAAACACACACACACACACACACACACACACATTCAACCTTTCGCATTTATAATATAAGTAGAATTAGTGCATTCGAGGAGTCACTAAATTGATTCAAACGATCAATGAAGAATGGAAATCTGTTTTTTTAACGCAGGGTGAAAGAGTACGGAACCTAAAAGCATCGACTAAAGATAAGACTGTTTGGACACCGGAAGTGAACAAGCTGCTGGAACTGAAGAAACAGCTGGCAGCGGCGCAGGCGCAGCCCCAAGCCCCGCCCACTTCCGGCGACAGTGTTGCCAGCTTAGAGAAAGCTATTGCTGAACAGGTATTGCTTTATATTTGTTGGATCCATAAGATATATAATATGAAGAATTTTGAACATGAAACTACCGAGAGACTCACTCATATTAAATGATATTGTAACGGATAACTCACGTCTTAAATCGAGTTTAGCTCGACTTGTGTCGGGCTACTTCGTAGCCCTTCTTCCTAGGAGCAACGCGACTCGGGCGGCTGCTACAACACGCGCACTACGCGCCACCGCAACCCGACGAAACTAACACCGGCGCACAACTACCCGCGTTTTCATCCATACTTTTGTTGTAACTGTCAAATTTGCAACAAGGCGTACTAGTTACTAACGCGTTAGTTGTATAAATGTGATGCCGATACCGTCTCTGTTTGTTTTGTTTGAATAGACTGAGACGGCATCACATTTATCCGTCAAATAAAATTAATAAATCGGTGGTGAAACAGCCCCTTAGCGACTGTGTTGTCTTTTTAACCGACTTCAAAAAAAATAGGTTATTTATAGTATGAATTTTTTGAGGTGTCCCGATCTCGTTAACAGCCCACCTTTCGAACAAAGCCTTTGTTATTATTATTATGTCCTCAAGTGTATAATCTTGTTTAAAATGAACAGAAATATAAGATAAAATAGCTCATGAAACTACCGTGAGACTCACTCATATTAAATATAATGACCCGGATAACTCACGTCTTAAATCGAGTTTAGCACGACATGTTTCGCGCTAACGAAGACGAAGGGCTACGGATTAGCCCGAAACATGTCGAGCTAAACTCGATTTAAGATGTGAGTTATCCGGGTCATTATATTTAATATAAAATAGCTCATTGAAATAACGACTTTATTATTTACAATAGAGTTCATTTTAAATAAAACTGTTGGCAGATAATATTTTTCAAAATTCAGTGCGTCGCAGACAAGCAGCCTCATGAAATAGTATTATCTGCGAACGAGTATTTATTTTAAACAATAGAATACAATGACTTTGTTCGAAAGGTGGGCTGTTAACGAGATCGGGACACCTCAAAAAATTCATAATATACCCCCTGTGGAAAAACAAAAATTATGTTTTATTTTTAGGGTGATAAAGTGAGACAACTGAAAGCTTCTACGAAAGACAAAGCCGTATGGGCGCCCGAAGTGAACAAGCTGCTGGAACTGAAGAAACAGCTGGCAGCGGCGCAGGCGCAGCCCCAAGCCCCGCCCACTTCCGGCGACAGTGTTGCCAGCTTGGAGAAAGCTATCGCTGAACAGGTATACAATACAATATTGATTATATGTAAGGTATTTATTGTATGTGCCAAGTTGCTTGCGAGGCAATAGGTCAAACCACTGGGCCCCATCCCTGACTTAATATACACACTTTGTTTTGCTACAGGGTGATAAAGTCCGGAAGCTAAAAGCGTCTACTAAAGACAAGACGGTGTGGGCGCCCGAGGTCAACGTCCTCCTCGACTTGAAGAAGAAACTCGCCGCGCTGCAGACCAAGTAGACATAAGTTTGACCTCGTAAGGCCCAACGTGTATTTGGATTTACATTATTTCAACGGGATGTGAACTTTTCGCGTCAAGTTAAATCCACACTAATCAAAAATTAATGAAGGTTTCTTGACGAAATATCGAGAGATCCGTTTGACGTTACAGTCTTGTTAAATACTGCACATTATGTTGGTACAGTCAGCTGCAGAGAAAAGGTACCCTTGTAACGGCGGTATCCATACTTACCCTTTTCACTGGTACCCTTTTCGTTTGAGGTTTAACACGTTCGGCCCCGGCAACGAACCACTAAGCTCTTACGCTATGTTTACGCATATCCCACAGCAGTCACTTCTATGCCAATAAAAAATATCAAAATATCAAATATCATGGTACACTTGACACCAATTGACCTAGTCCCAAACTAAGCAAAGCTTGTACTATGGACACTAGGCAACGGATAAACATACTTATATAGATAAATACATACCTTAATACATATTAAACATCCAAGACCCGAGAACAAACATTCGTATTATTTATACAAATATCTGCCCCACAATGACACGTATACTTGTCACGGACGTAATAAAGTAAAGTCGTGTCAAAATAATTCGTACCTCCTAAAGGCTGGCATGGCGTAAGGGCTTAGCGGAACGTTGCCGGAGCCGAATGTGACGATCCACTAAGCTCTTACGCTAGGCATAGCGTATATCCCACCGCAGTCACAAATACGTGTCACTGGCAAAGGGGTAAGAACGAAAAAGTCCCAGACGTTCTGTCACTGGGGCCGAACGTGTTAAGTTCCGTCTGTCACTAAATGCTCATTCATTGGTGGTTTCAAAATATTGTGCAGTGAATTTTTTTACGATGTAAATTCAACATTACTCTTGAAGCAATTAGTAGATTCTGTAAATCTATTTGTATAGTGAGTTTTACGAAGCTAACCATGGCCTTACATCCTTACATCTTACGTCAGCCTTTCGGACGAGCTTGTTAGCGCTCTTCATACTATAGGGAATGTTACGCGAAACTCTGCGCAGGGGGCGACACTAGCGCAAATCGTAAACAAACCGCCATGACAACGTCAGTTCTCTTTATAGTTTGTCGCCATGATGGATCATGTCATGACATATTTATTAGTAACAAAATAACATGATAGTAACGATAAAGCAATATTTTTTAAAAATTAACTCGATTAATATGATATTATACGTATCGACAATGCCTGGAAGAGCTTCTGGTCCATCAAGAAGCTATTGAAGGGCAACCTTCCACTGTCACTTAAGCGGAAACTGGTCGACTCTTCTATACTGCCTATCTTAACCTACGGTGCCCAAACATGGTCCTTAACCGAAATTCAGAAGTCCAAGTTGAAGGTTTGCCAGAGGGCTATGGAGCGCAGCATTTTGAGTGTCAAAAGAACAGATCGGATCAGGAACACCACACTGCGCTCGAAAACGTGCATAGCAGATGTCGGGAGAGAAACCGCCAGGCTGAAGTGGGACTGGGCTGGCCATATCTGCCGCATGCACCCGAAGAGATGGGCACAGGTTACTACCCAGTGGGCGCCCCTAGATGGTCAACGGAGGCGCGGCAGACCGATACGGAGGTGGCGGGACGACTTGGACGCATTCAGAAACGACTGGCAAAACTTAGCTGCCGACAGGGGAAGTTGGAAATCCGAGGGAGAGGCCTTTGCCCAGCAGTGGGACATAGAAAATGGCTAACAAAAAAAAATATTTTATTATGGCATCCTACAGACATTTAAGTCATTGAAAAATATGTTAACGGTTCGTGCTAGTGCTGCATTCTGGCGGTAGAACATTGCAGTAATATTCCCTATTGTGCAATAGGAGTCCACCCGCTCCGTGCAAGCGTCAGCTAGCGTTGGCCCTTTGGGTTCCGTAATCGTCTATGGATGTGAATGATCTCCGTTTAATTTTAAATGTTCAAGGGCCGTGACATATTGTGAGTTCATTATTTATATACACGGTACTTAGGTATACATAAATTATTTATTGCCTACAAATGACTTTTATTCCAATCCATAAATTACTTCGAACCAGTTTTGACCCTATGTAGAACCCCCTGGTAAACATTTCATTTTTTTTTTCATTTTCATTTTCATTTTCATGTTCGGTAAAACTTTTACCGAACCGAATATTCGGCATGGTTGATTCCTAAGTAGAATCTCTCTTGATTAAAATAAAAAACTCGCTTAATTTCTCACAATAAAGACCTCATTGGTTATATTCTTGATTATAAACTACCGTGAGACTCACTCATATTAAATATAATGACCCGGATAACTCACGTCTTAAATCGAGTTTAGCTAAACGCTTATTTAAGACGTGAGTTATCCGGGTCATTCTATTTAATGAGTGAGTCTCACGGTAGTTTCATGTTCAAAATTGCAAATCTTTATGGTAGAAAATTATTTTCATGGTTTTTTGTAGTCGGTTCAATTTTTTGTTATTGACTAACACACTTGGTATCACAATCATTTTCACCACTTCTTTCTGCCACATGGCATGAGACGAGGGTAGAAAGAGAATGAATGCGATCGCGAACGTCAGCGCGCTAGACAACGCGGCTTCTGCTCTCTTCCAAGCTCTCTTTCTAACAGCTTCTTCAAAACATAAGAGTTTAATTATAGTAAAGAAAAATATACACCAAATTTGTACGGAAGATGTGTTTGCTTGACCGCGATCTAATGCTGAATGCTTCTGAATGTGCGAGCTACAGATGCAGCACTCGAGGCACACTGTGTCGACACCGTGTCTTGCAGTGGTTAGTCGTGTTTCGAACAGAGACTATCAATAATCAAATGAAAAACAATAAAACGACCATTTCTCATAGAAGTTTTATTATCTAAATATTTTTTTCTACACATCGATCCACATCTTAGTATACAAATACAATACATATCCGAAATCGTTCGTTCCCTCGTAGCTTACAAAAGCTATATTTTACACCAGGGTTTCTCAAACTTATGGCTCCACGTACCCCTGTTAGAGTTTCTAGACGACAGCGAAGCCCTACCCCCCCCCCCTCCCCCCCTCCCCCAAAGAAAGTAATAAAACTGGGCTGTTGGAGAATCTAAGTTTATTTTTATTTCACTAATCATGATAATATAATGTATATTATTTATTAAAATAAAAGGTAACAAATATAGGTAAGAATCGTCTTGCCAACGAAAATACACACTTAAATAAACAACGTATATGTAACAAATTTGGAGTTAAAAAAGACTTTTTTACAAAAAGACTCCAAAAACCAATCTTAACATCTTGCCCCCTACCGTCGAATAGCGAACCCCTAGGGGTTCGCGTACCCCACTTTGAGAAACCCTGTTTTATACAAACATGCACAGGATACGGCATCCTGTCTTTACGCAGAAATATTATTCCCAAATGTTTCATTTGCCAAACTGTTTTATTTCCCAACTCTCAATTTTTAAGATTCAGTTTAGTTTACTCATTGTTTTGAGATACGAGGTTTTTGTTATTGATAAGTAATAAATTGCTCCGAAAGATTCATTCAGAAGGTCTATAAAGTAGGATTTTAGAACAAAAATATTAATAAAAACAATGTCACATTTATTTTATTCTCATACATTCCACATTAAACTAACCACGATGCTTTAGCTAAACCAATAACTATAAAACTGCTATAAACAGGAAAGTGTGATCATTGATCAATAATAGTAGTCACAGTATAAACCAGTATGCCATCTACAAATAAATTAGTAATGCTTAGTCTAAGTGCGAATTCGACATGTAGATTACATACTTGTTTGCACTGTAGCTTTCAAACATCAGTTTTACTGTGAAATAAAACCAAGTGGCTACCAATTGATTGATACATTACACTTATAAATAATTATGTAAGGGAATTTCATACATTTTTAACCTACCTAATGAATTGTTTCATAGATTTGAACACAACTTAAACCTATACATATTTTATTAAACTTACACACACACACACACACACACACACAAACATCACGCCTGTATTCCCAAATGGGGTAGGCAGAGCACACGTAACGTTACCGCTTCGGAGCCACTTTTAGCAATTTTAGGTTTAAAGTTTGTCAAAAAAGGTGCAATAGTGACAGGTTGCTAGCCTGTCGCCTACGGTACTCAGTGCTGATAAACTTTCGAATTAACTTGTAATGGGCATTCTAATAAATGTCACATTACAGGTAAGAGCAGACAAAATGAACAGGTGCGTTTTAGCGACTATTCTAGCTAGCATTCCATCAAAATGACGGTAAATTTGCTTCGAGCATTTTGACGATCATTTACTAGAGCGTGAAAGATAGTGTAACTGTTCGTAGCAACGTCTTGTTCTATGCTTGGCTCTGCTCGTTGTTCAGTTCGACAAATTTATAAGCAACGAATGCTCGATGTCTTTAGAAGTGAATTCAATCAGGTTTGAACCCAGGACCCTCCGCTTGAGAGCCCATAGATCAAACCACATGGTTACCACGGTTATTTTTAATGATAATTGTAGTGTCAGGATAGAACTCCGAATACTGAAAGTTAAGTATGTTCAACTTTATATTTATAACATAAAATATCAAGAGGTGACAGTGAAACACCCATATAGTCCAATACTATGAAACAACCCAGACAATCCAAGACAGTTTTCCGACTTTGGCCGTTCTCCTAAAACAAAATTTCCTTAACCGAATATCACATTTAAAAATAACAAACGCTGGGGCCCATAGAGTATTAAAATTTTATATAAAAAAAAATATATTGAGTATTTTCGAGCTCCTAAAAGCTTCAGTTCTAATGTCAAAAATACACTGCCAATGGTAGTAAGCAAAGTAATTTTTAATATACCCCCATTTTTTATATTCAGTACTATTTACCCGCCGCTTCGTAAGGATCGCTAGAAGAAAAAGGAAAGGAAAAAGGAAAGGAAAGGTTGTGAAGGATCGTTAGGTTCTAGTCGGCGCGCGTGTTAAAGTATTCAAAATAGTGAATGAGAGTTCTACACTTTCTGCCAACAAACTGCTACGCAGTTTGGCAGAGGTTTATAGTTATAAGTATTTCTGTACTTCTTTTGTTTTTTTTTATTTGAGTAAATAAATATTTTTTTTTTTAAAAATTCGATTTAAATTCTGTGATTTTACTGAATTCTCAAGTTATTTCCCTGAGTTACATTTTCCCCGCCCAAAAATTGGTTTAATGGTGTGATAGTAAATTATTTACTTGTAACGTAGTAATTTAATAATTTATTTTGTAAAAATACATTGGAAATACTCGTATACATTTCGGACTTTACGATAAATGACAACTGTTTAAGGCCGGGTGCGCATCATGTGATTAAAGTTCTATCTTTGTCACTCTTTGCTATTATAAGCAGGACAGGAACATTTCAAACTGTCAATTTGCTTAAGAATGTAGACCTGCTTTATAACTGCCTTTGTGACGAGACACTGCAGGGGTCAAATGAGGGTCATTACTTAAATTTTGTTTATTTAATTCAGTTCATCACATTTTTGGAATCTGATTTCTGAAAACGCTTCACGAAGCCTATTTCTCCAAATGGTTTTCGATTTGTTATATGTTGTCAAAAATTGGGACATCCCAATTCTGGAATGTAGAAATGATAGCTGGACCGCCCCGCTTACTTGCGGCACGCACCGCCGCACCTACATAGCACTTCCACTTGTTTTCATTCTTCCGTTACTCTGCGAAGGTCCATATCAATTAACTCTAAACAATTACTCTGCTCACCCGCGACGTTACGATAGCTACGTCTATGCAACAAATGTGTGTTCATGCAGCTCCTCCACCTCCACACTGTAAGAACAGACACATCACACAAACCCAACTATCACCACCTCACTAAGCTGACACGTTTCGAACTTAACCAGAGTTCATGATCAGAGCAACCGTTCACCATGCTGACAGATGTTAGACAACAAACGCAATACATAATGATAAAGGAACTATCACAACAGATGGCAAACCACTTATTTGGTCGACTATACATTTCCAAAAACCATCTAGATTTTTTTCAAAAATAGAAACTACAGATACGGAATTAATTTTAAACTATTGTGTTATTTTTGCATACATATAAACTGTTCCAGCAAATGTTATCGCTTCCAATAATGATGGGAACGTTTGAGTTATTTTTTTTGGGCCCATTGCCTTAAAAAACCTTAACATAAAAAACATTGACACTATTGTAAATAAAAATTGCATCGAAATTAAACATAACAAAAAGTGAATTGATTCATATAGTGCCCATGTTATTATCAATTTGAGACAAAAGATAGTCTTATTTGATATGCTTCGATAATATAAACGATTTATAAACGTCAATATCATTCAGTATATGTATGTTCAACCAGTATATAAAAGCGAAAATGTGTATCAACAAATTGCATACTTTCCGGCAACATAATGAGTAGTTGACATAATTTCTAATGAAATAATATTTAAAACGTATAATGTATAACAACATTTTTTACAACAACGAAAAGTCTAGACAAAGCGGAGCTCTTATTACACGTAACAGGCGCTTTGATGAAATATGTACAGTCAAGGGCATAAACATATCTATTCAACCGTCAGATATATGTATATATCAATCTTATTGTTAGTGGCATAAAGGTGTATAGAAATTTTTGACGTCTTGGTAAACGTACATATATTTAATCCCTTGACTTATGTAATACCGCTACATAATTTTGCCATTAGTACCAAAAGATGGGCAGCAGCGTTTTCTTAGCAACCATCCCCCTTCCTCCTTCAATGGGGAGGGCTATATCCAACAGTAGACGTCCTAGGGCTGATATGATGACCTAATTATGCAAAATGATATGCCCTCTGACCGTTACATCAAATGTTATTATGCATTTTGATCATTATGTAAAATGGTATTATGCTATATGAATGTTATGGCAAAAGTTGTTACGATAAAAGTATTATGACTTATGATGTAATACGGTATTTGACAACTCTTGAATTTGCCATATCCTATAAATAATTATGAATCCTATGTATGTAGATTACTGACAAATTTTAGCGAAGAGAAATAATAATTCGGTTGAAGATTGATTTACAGTTTTTTTTTATAATCTTTATGTCTGTGTCTTTCTAAAACGCTTTTCTACAGCGTGTATTTTTGATACAACCTCAAACTGTAAGGGTAATTAGTGAAGACCCTAATAATCACACTTTATTATGTTCTAGTAATAAATTTATACTTTTTCCATATAAAATAAATTACCACGAAATGTATCACTACGTTATACTACTTTGTTTTTATTCAAAACGTCGCACTTGTTGACGCAACGAATGAAAAAAAATTACGCTCTGGTAGTTAATTCTTAACACGTTCGACCCCAATGACACAACGTCTGTGACTTTTTAGTTCTTACTCCTATGCCAGTGACACGTATTTGTGACTGCTGTGGGATAATGCCCAGCGTAAGAGCTTTGTGGATCGCTTTCGGCTCCGGCAACGTTCCGCTATGCCAGCCTTTAGATACGAATTATTTTGACACGACATGCGTGTCACTGGCATAGGAGTGAGAAGTAAAAAGTCACAGACGTTGTGTCACTGGCACCGGAATGTGTTACGTCGGTGACACGTATACGTGTCATTGGCATAGAAGTGACTGCTGTGGGATTGCGTAGGCATAGCGTTAAGAGCTTAGTGTATCGTTGCCGGGGCCGAACGTGTTAATTGACAATTTGTTTTTAATATCGATTCACAGCACTTAAATCTACGCCTGGTCACAGTTTCTCAATCTGGAATTTCAAATATGTAAAGTTTTTTACATGTAAAAGTAGCTTAAAAATGTTTTTATGTCAAATACCGTATTAACGTAACGCTTTTCAACAGTTATGCACTTTGTTGTTAGCTAAACATTATTCCACTTATACGTTATGTCAATCCAATTTATGGAAAGTGTAAACAAAACCGAAACCGAACGGACCACTGGATCGAATCAATAACACATTAATCTATAATTAGTGACTTTTAACTAGACTTCTAATCACTTTTTTCACCAAAATTCACTTAAATAAATATCTATAAAATAATAATTATCATGGGACACTTGACACCAATTGACCTAGTCCCAAACTAAGCAAAGCTTGTACTATGGATACTAGGCAACGGATAAACATACTTACATAGATAAATACATACTTAAATACATATTAAACATCCAAGACCCGAGAACAAACGTTCGTATTATTCACACAAATATCTGCCCGGCCGGGAATCGAACCCGAGACCTCAAGCTTCGTAGTCAGGTTCTCTAACCACATGGCCATCTCGTTTATAATCTGTAGTAGCATAGACTAGCGTAGACATGGTGGAAAATTTGACATTTTAAAAATCGATTAATACTCGATTGAATAAGCGATTATTATTTATTTACCTTAAAAATAAAAAAAAGTTACTGCTTTTATAATTAAATAAACAGTCTTTGGGATTAAATCAACCATTGAACCAATAAAATAGACAAAATTACTTTGATCTATTCTATTAATAAATTAATCGATTTACTGAACAGATTAATTATTTTGCAATAGGTACATTATTAAATGTCTGTGGTCGGGTTAATGGCGTCTTTGTTTACCCTTTCTATAAATTGGATTGACATAAACCATAGTCGATAAGTGCTAGTTCTAGTCTTAGTTTTAGGTGGTACTTATGGAGCCAAAATAAACCTTTCTTTCTTTCGTTGTTACACAAAAAGCTTTGATACCGATTGAACCAATCTAAGGCCTCACTCTTCCTTTCACTATAGGCCTCAGGGGCCTCACTCTTCCTATAGACTATTGGAGAGCGGCGATAGTTTCTCGCGGCTGTTTTTGGCGACCCCGGCCGTGTTGAGGGAGCCCGACCAGTCGGCGAGCTGGGCGGACGGCCGGTAGAACTTGGTTGACGTCTTGTTGAAGATAGGAAGGAGCTCGTTGGCTTCGTTCGATAGGGCCTGCAAGCAAAATAGTTGAATGATAGATGGTATAAGTATACATTTGAAAATTATGGGCGAATACCTAATGTTCAATGTGATAAAAAAAATTAATGATTGTTTGGTTCGTCAGTCAAACAGCCGGTAGCATGGTGAACGGATGTTGCTCTGATGATGAACTCTGCTTATGTTCGAAACGCGTCGACGTAATGTGGTGGTTGTGACAGTGGGGTTTGTGCGTGTTCGTACAGCTTGAAAGCGGGGGAGCTATATGAAGACACATTTGTTGCATAATAATTATAATAAGGTTTGTAATTAACGCAGCTTCTTTAAACTGTCATTTCCGCCTTCAAATGTAATTATTGGTCTACTAAATAAGCGACTAATTTTTAAGCCCCTAATAAATACTTTTCAAGCGACCGTATATTGAGTAATCCTAAACTTTTTTTTTTATTCGACTGGATGGCAAACGAGCAAGTGGGTCTCCTGATGGTAAGAGATCACCACCGCCCATAAACATCTGCAACACCAGGGGTATTGCAGAAGCGTTGCCAACCTAGAGGCCTAAGAACGTTTTAATGAATCAGCATGAAGATTATTATAGCAACTAAATTTGTAATATGTCTAGAAATGTTCAGCTTCTAATAAGTGTCTCTATTGTATCTATTAAACAATTTTAACAGACTCTAATTTAGAGGTCTCTTTGAGGTCTAAAAGGCAAAGGACGAACCTATCATTTTATACAAACATCGAGGATAATGATCGAAAAGTATAAACATATGGCTAAAATCCAACAGCAAAGATCATATGTGAAGCAATATTATCTGGGCTGCTATAAAAAAAACTAACATCGAACACTAAGGCCGGATTATTAAATACCAAATACAATTAATAAATAGCTTGAAGACGAAGCTATCGTAATTTCGCGGGTGAGTAAAGTACCTAATTATATATAGTTCATAAATATGATCATTTGATGTAATGCAATTTTCTGTGCAATGTTAAATTTCGCTCAGTTTCAGTCGCTACACTCTTTGAGAGTGGTCGTGGTAACAATTCATGACGGCTTTCTTAGGACAATGGTGTTGTTTTCCCTTTGCCTTCCATACCGCAGCGCTGGAGTCCGGAGTTGGCAACAGCAGGGCTACTACGAAACTCGAAGTTCGTATCGTACCGTCCCTCTCGCTCTCGTATTAAATAGTATAAGTGTCGAGGGACCGCACGACACGAACTTCGAGTTTCCAGTTTCGTAGTAGCCCTGCAGAGAGCGCGTTGGCCCGCCGGCAGGTTGGTCAGATGACATCTGGCAGTCGGTTGATAACCGGTCCGCGACATTTTTCAAACAATTGCAGATTTTTGTAAGTAAACATGTTTTTTCTATAATTTAATAGATGATGTACATGAAAACATGCCATCCTATGTAAGTTCAACCTATTAAACCGTGAAATATCTTGTTGGAAGTACGATTTTTTGGTAACGCCAGAGACAATTTTGGTAACGCAGGAGACGCCCAAAGTGTCGGTAAAATAGTTTATTGGCCCGGATGAGACTGGCACGTGACCGGGCAAAGTGGCATGAAAATGAAGAGACTTTACCCAGCAGTGGGTGGATGTGGGATGATTTGATGATTGATTGATATAGGGACAGGTTACACATATGTATGCAATAAACATGGTCAGCATTCCCCGCGCGCCTGCCTCATAAGGCTTAGCGCCCCGCTCCTTTAGTCGTCTCCCGGACACGGTTCGTAATATACGTAATTGAACCAAACCTCAGTATCTCATTTAACTCCCAGTATAATATCCTAAAATTGAACAGAGAGCGCTGCAGTATACCCTCACATTACGCCCCTTAAAAAATTAAAAAAGTAAAATGGTTACCTTAAGATAAATGACTGCGTCAGTGCCGTGTCCCTCGCACGACAACAAACACAGGTCCCCATGGAAGTAGCGAGCGTACAAACGCGAAATCGGGAGGCCGTAGCCGTAACCTGCGAACATTACAGTGTAACCGTAATAGTGCATTGTGTCTTAAGGGCGGTAAACAAGGAATTACGAACGAGAGTCTATTAGAAGCGTGAAGTCGAAGACTGAGGGCTTTAATGAGTCGATGTTCGTAATTTTAGTACCGCCCGTGCGACATATAATGTTTTTCATCACATTTGCGAGTAAAATTGTATATTTGTAAAAGATAAAACTAATATTTTTTCAAAAATTGCCGATACCGCGGACTACGCTCTTGGCAGCGCCAGCCTCCGCGCCGCCCCACCCCACGCAGCATGTGCCCGACGTGCGCGCGCCGCGCTCCAGCACACCATGCAGTAACAAACTCATTTACCGACCTTGGGCTTCATGACATGAAAATTAGTACGGGCAATGACTCATTTACCGACCACGGGTTTCACGAGAAGCTCATTAAGGTCGAGGGTTTTATTTGGGGGGTTGCAACCAAGGTAGCCTGCATGTTACGACACTGTTTACGAGCAAGTGTGATGAAAAAAAATATTAACAGTGTAACGACTTCTAGCGCCATCTAGTTGTCGCAAAGAACAACTGTCCAACATTCTGAATCGCATTGCGCGCTATTTTACACATCACTCTCATACTAACCAGCGCTTTCGCAAAGACCATCATTGACAAAAGAATTCGCCGCATGAAACTTGGCAGAAAGTTTTTTTTTATTATAAATTATTTACATTTCTCCTATTAAAGCCAGCAAAACAAAGTGATGAGGCCCACAGATGCTAGACTCTGGCCAGCGAAAGTGTCCACGCATTTTTTACGAAAGTTTAATCTGGTATTATTTTTGAGACTGTCAAAATTGACATATTGTCATTCTAGCCCGGCTTAGAAAATTTTTATTTAATTCAATCTCCTACCCCTAGGTACTAACCTCAAAATGCAAAATGTTATACCTCCTGGGGTTCAAAGTGATAATACTAGTACATATTGTTAGCAATAGAACTTATATCTTAAAGGAACAAAGTGTCATTTTCTCTGTATCATTAAAATTTACAAAAAAAAAATTCAACTTTATCTATGAGACATTAAGTTTTAAATTTCGATGTCATATTTTGTTGTATGATAGGTCGCAGGAGGATAAGATTATGTTAGATTAAAATGTTAGAAGATATATTATACAATGCCAATCTGGTCAAAATGGTCCGAAAACTGATGCGTCTGGACTGTACGTAAATGGGCACTGGCAAAGGTCATAAAATTTACCAAGGGACCCCTAAGTGCATCATGAACCTTCACACATTACTACATGAATTTTGATGCAGCTTGAAGAGTCCCGAGTATAATTTAATATCTGGAAAATTTCATTAATTTCTAAGTATCAACATCGTAATCAGAGCAAGTGTTGTCAGCCACATATTTTTTAAATTTGCCGCCGTTTCTCGTGGACAGCTTTCGCTGGCCAGATCTAAAAAATATCCTAATGATCAGACTGTATAATTCGCATCGTAGTTATGTGTGATAAAACTATAGTTTCGGATTCGAATACCTAGATAAATCGGAACGAATGAATTAGGGCTATACATTAAATTAAATTAAATTAAATCATTTATTTCGGACATAAGGTACCCATATTATTATTATTAGTAAGCACACAGAATTAATATAATAACAAATAACGATATTGCGTCGTCAGTTGCTATTAATAAAATAAATAAATAAATAATACTTGACACCAATGAGGGCTATCGTTTTTTGTCTCACTTACTGTTGCGTGAGGTTTTTTATTCAGATTGTTATTACGTTAAAACAAAGTTTAGTACACCAACCGTACCATAAAAATATCCAGCAACCACAAGTCCGTTTGTTCGGAAAAAAGGAGGACAATTAAAGTTTCCGAAAGACAAGCTGTGTCAAACACAGACATCATTGCCCCGTAACGCATAATTGCCATAACTAATTTCAGGTAATGCAAATATTAACTATTCTAATTATAAATAAACCCGCGTAGCTAACTATGAGATTTGACATTCGGAGAACGCTACACTAGCGCCTCTAGCGGCGAATTCATTCGCGATAGCCCTCATTGAACTAGTCCCAAACTAAGCAAAGCTGTACTATGGATACTAGCAACGGATAAACATACTTATATAGATAAATACATACTTAAATACATATTTAACATCCAAGACCCGAGAACAAACATTCGTATTATTCGTATTATTATTGGAACTGAAATGAAAAACGCTACCATAAACTGTAGCGTGCGTGTGAAAATTTACGATAAATCGGATCGATCGAACGGTGCAGTTTGATCGCAGAATTTTCTGTGGTCCCTATTTTACCTACTCAACTACTATATCTCTTTACTTATAGGGCTCACACACGCTACGAATAATTTTCTTAATATTTATTTGCCAACAGTGGCCAAACAAGATAAAATACAACACAGATTATATAGAGTAAAAAAAAAAACTACAAGCTTTTTTTGCTGTATGTACTTTTTGTCGACATTACTTGCATTGTCACCCAAACTACATTTGCATACCAAATGTCAAGTCGATGCCATTAACCGTTGAAGAGTTTCGTCCTGCGGAGACGATCCTAGCTGGACTACCAGGATGTCACTACCAGATTACCGCAATGACACTACTTCTTTCTACGTGTTGTCTATTGTAATTAATACTATGTGAATAAATGTATTTCTTTCTTTTCTTTCTTTCTTTATATTATTGTAATGTCACGCAATTTAAGTATGCCAAATTTCAAGTCAATCCAACTACTTGAAGTTGGTCGAATTTAACTTGCAAGATTTGACTACGGACAGACAATGGGACAGGTGAAACTAAATAAAAAATTGTAAAATATAAAATCAATTATAGTTTGTGATGTATTTATTCTTGAGAACAACACCAATCACAACTGGTGATATATGCAGCTGTTTTGTTGTAATAAGAAGAGGTAACACTCTTTCCCGGCCCGGATAATACCGAAATGGAAATACCGACCCTGTTCTTCGTGTACAGTCACCAGCATTAATATCTGCCACAGCGGAGCGTGCAAAAACATCTGACACGTCCTTCCGGCCCTAGAAATAGAGTCGTATCAGATACTTACGCACGCTTGTTTGGTCAGATATTGGTGCTGGTCTGCACGCCCATAGAAGCTCATGTCAGTTTCTATGGGCGTGTGTGTACACGAACAGCAGGGTCGGTATTTCCATGTCGGTATTATCCGGGCCGGGAAAGTGTCACCCATAAGAAGAAATGCTCGGAACTTGTGTTTAAAAGAAGGCTGGATGGAACTAAATGAATAAAACACCGACCTGCCAGCGGCACGGTGTGCTCGTCGGACTTGGAGGGCTGCGGCGCCGTGCTGTACATGTACTTGAAGAGGAGGTCAGACACGCTGCGCGGGATGCCGCCGCCCCGGTCAGACATCTGCCCACAAACATATACTATGTATCCCGTAAAAATTACAAAAGCGGACCCAGCTTTATAGCCAGGGGACGTCACATGGTCAAAATCTATACATCTTTTCGCAAATAAAACAACTTATCTAATACCCTTTAAACGAGCAATTCTTATATATATCTAAGAAAAACTGTTTATTACAAAAAAATAGCATTATATATACAAGTTACCTCAGACACCCCAAAAATATTTTTTAATTTTAAGTTAGTTGATTGCATTTATTTTTGAATACCTTCATTATTTTATAAGATATTCGTGTGTTTTGCTAACTCAGTAATTCTACTTCATTTCTAACTCTACACCCATGATTTGTATTTGTCAGTTGCGCATTGACGTTTTTAGAAGAAAATCACTCAGTGACAGGAAACCGGCCAGTATTAAATTATCAAAATAGTATGCCACCTGCTAAAACATTTCATTGGTGTCTGTTGCAGTCGTAACTTTTAGACTGGGCACAATATAAAAGGTTTTTAAAAACACAAACACAACCTAATTAAAAACATAGTGTAATCGATTCTACTCTCGATTCTGAGCAAACTACTTTCTGGTTTTCAGTTATTTAATTAACACTTTGTATATCTTTGTATATATATATATTTATAATCTGAATTTCAGAAAAGGATTCAAAACGATTTCGATGAAATTTGGTATGTAGGGGTTTTCGGGGGATGACAAATCGATCTATATAGATCGATTTATATATATCCTTTTCATAGATTCTATCTTGTCTTATCTCTGGGGAAACGGTCATTATCGAGTTTTATCCCGAGCAAAGCTGTCAATTAGCCCTCATTGGCTCTGATATCCTTCCTGAATCCATGGCCCTCACCTTGACAGAGACGTCCTCCTTCCCGGGCACAATATTAACGGTGATGGGCGGCGGACAGCTCTCATGGCGTTCCATGACCGCCCGCATCGCATTCTTGAACAACTCGAAGAGCATGTGGTATAGATGGGATGGTACGTAGACGACCGGCATCGGCCGCAGATCAGGCACTGGAAAGAAAAAATGGGATAATGCCTTCTTAATAATAGGGAATATGCATGGAACGGTTTACCCTTGAAATTTCGACAAACTTTTAATCGAATATCAGTTAAACCTAAATGTTTCCTATTTTTTTATTTCATCGAATATTCATTAAATCAATACAAAAAATACAAAACAAATTGAATGATTAAAATGAGTAAATTTAAATCACCGATTTTTAATTTCTGGAAATACGACTATTATTATTTAATAGATAGTTTATTTGGCAAACTACCTTCATTTCATATTTTATTATTTCATACTTTTTTGAATATTTGATTTATTTTTGTTGGG
Source organism: Choristoneura fumiferana (assembly GCF_025370935.1). Taxonomy (NCBI): domain Eukaryota; kingdom Metazoa; phylum Arthropoda; class Insecta; order Lepidoptera; family Tortricidae; genus Choristoneura; species Choristoneura fumiferana. The sequence continues at coordinate 182,197 of NC_133498.1, read as the reverse complement.
GTCGCAGTTCGAACCTAACCTATTTTTCTGGTACTGGTATTTAGTTCTTCTGTCTCATAAATAGTTGATGAAATGTATTTTTAAGCAAATAATAATCCTTCTACTGTTGTTCTAATAATTGTTTTAATATGTAATAAATAGTCGATGAAGTGAAATTACTCCAAGAGAAAATATTAAAATTAAATACTCTATGCGTTTTCATAGGTGTCTCATGGTTGGTACCTTTGTCATTAAATTAAGTAAGCAATAGTATAGGTCCCAATGTTCTACCTTGGGGCAACCCTCTGTTCCAAAGCCAACAAACCGCTTCCGAATACGCCAATCAAGATGCAACCTTCACCACCGACTTCCATACATCAACATTATCACTTACCTCCACACTGCAGCAGCTCCAGCTCAGGCGAAGCCAGGTAATACCGGTCGCAGAGGAACCTCGCGTTCTCATATGCGTCTTGTACGACGCCGACGACGTCGCACGCTGGGTCTATGCAGCCGATGTGGCGGCCGCCGTTGCCCATGCCGTTCACGGATGACTGCTTGGCTCCCACCGGCTGTTCTCCGAAGAGGATCGCTGAAGAGAGAGGGAACATATCTTTAAATGTAATTTCATTTTATTAGCAGATCAATTACTCAACGAAAACTATAGTAGATTGTACAGCAAGAGCATAAAACGGGTCATTTTACCCAAGGCGTTCATATAGCCACCCGAGCCGGTATGGCGAGGGTGGATAGACACGTCGAGGGGAAAATGGGTTTAATGCTCGAGTTTTACACTCTGCTTTTCACTTCGATGGCGAGGAAACGAAATAGCAACAGTGGAAACAATTGTTCACTTACTATGTACATTTTATTTTACATGAATTACTATATAATTATATTTTTTAGTTTTATTGATTTATTTTGATTGATTTTTAATTTTATATAAATTAAAAATTATGAAAAAAATATATATGAACTTCTTTGTTTGTGGCTGTTGACACCTGATTACCTTGGTCTTAGACGAAGATTTTATTTTATGCACAGTGCATAAAAAGTCATTTTATGTCGCCTAGATCCAGCATAAACACGAACTTTACGAGCATGAGAAGTGAAAAAGTATTTTTTTAAATTTAATAGTACATTATGTTTTAACGGCCGTAAATAAGGAAGTACGAACGAGAGTCTATTAGAAGGACGAAGCCGAAGACTGAGGAGTCTAACGAGTTGATATTCGTAATTCTAGTACCGCCCGTGTGACATAGTAAATGTTTTATAATATATACATAATATTGTGTAAGCCACATTGCTCGAAGAACAACCGTTGGGAGGAGAAAGGGTCTCGAGAGTCAGCGGAAGATGAAGCGTTGACAGGTCTCCCACTAGGTAGACCGATTATATGGCGAGGGCGAGAGTTGACAACTGATACCTGGAAAATGTCTTTCATTGTGACCTTCGTAAGAGGGAAGTATTTGCTCAACAGTAGATGTCTTCCAGCTGATGAGTCGACTTGCTTCACACCTACGTTAACGACATTCTACAGGCTACTTAGACTGTTCTTCTCACTATGCTGGTTGTAGAGCATCCGAATGGAGATGCGGCTGATATAGAAGCGGTCCAGGAAGTACTGTCTGGAGCACTGTACTTCGTGGGACCCTTTCAGCTCCAGGACGCCCTGGGCCATTGGTTTTAGATACTACATTTACAAGCTGCTCATCTTTTGGATCTGCTCAGTGTCACGCAACAAGCTACGGAGAGAGCTACGCTCGGAGTTCACGAGATATAACCTTGGAATAGGTACGGAAATTCGCCGAAGAGGGTCACCGACATAGCTCAGAGCATTAAAGAAGAAGGCTATGGGCAGGCCACATCGCTCGAAGAACAGATAACCGTCGGAGAAAGATTCTTGAGAGTCAGCGGAAGACGCAAGAGTTGACAGGCATCCAAAAAGAAAAGCATTTGTTCAACAGCGGGCTTCTTCCGGCTGATGAGTTGGCTTTCTTCACACTCACACCTACGTTGATGACATGTTACTGGCTATTTAGTCTGTTCTACTTACTGTGCTGGTTGATGAGCATCCGTATAGAGATGCGGCTCATGTAGAAGCGGTCCAGGAAGTACTGTATGGAGTGCTCCACGCCGCAGTCCACTTCGTGGGACTCTTTCAGCTCCAGGACGCCCTGGGCCATCGTCTGCACCACGTCGGCGTGACGGTTCCGGATGTGGACTAGACGAGAACAGAACCTGCAAAGTGACAGCGTTAATACGACATATCATGTGGGTATTTTAAATTTATTTGTTTCATATGTGATCTCTAGTAAAGCAATGCCAATGAGAAGAGATATACTTCATCTTTGTCTGATACGTCATTATTAGTATTTCGCTCCCTTTCTGTCTCAGGACATAATTTATCTCTTCTCGTTGGTATTACTTTAGGTTCATAGTTATTCCGCGGGAACTACGCAATCTTCTGGGATTAAAAATATCTTATGTCTTTCCCGAGTTCTCAATTTACCTGCCTACTTAACAAATTTAATTTAAATCGTTTCAGCGATTTAAGCGTGATGGATGAGCTAACTGACAGTATCTTTCGCATTTATAATATTAGTTATAATTTACAAGACAATAATTAGAAGCTTTACTTTATCTAAGCTGAAGTGGACTGAGCTGGCCATGTTCGCCGCATGCCGGAAGAGTTGTGGGCCAAGATAACCGAAGCGGACGCCCAACAACTCGAAAAGGCGACCTGGCAGACCTAGACGGCGATGGCGGGATGAACTGGACTACTTCTCTGTCCCTGAGGACTGGCCCTTGGATGCAGGGGACAGAGAGCAGTGGAAGTATCGCGGGGTGGGGAGGGGGGGCTTTTCTCAGCAGTGGCACAGAACGGGCTAGCAATAATAATAATAACTTTTTTAATGCTGTATGACGCGGAAACTAACTCACTCAGTCAAAACCTTCTGTTCCGGCTCCATCTTCTCGAAACGTATGATCTCCTCGAAGGACCGCTCGTACCACTGGTTGACCAGCCCCACCGAAGGCATCCGCAACAGGTTCTCCGGAAGCAGCGCTATCTCCTTCATTATGTTCGCCAACCTGCAAGCGAGAGGGAGATGGGTTTAGTTTCTATGTTGTTAAGATATTCATTCCGATTACGCTTTTAAGAGCATCCTGAGAGTCGCAAGAGTTGCAGGCAACCGATGCAAGTGGCGAGGCCTTGGCCTTTGTTCTATAACAAACAAACTTCAACAGATATTGTCCTTTAAATTTTGTACTTCATGTGGAAACCTTTTTAAAATTATCTCAGAACAAATCTAGGAGAGAAAAAATCGTCATATTAGCTAAGATCCCTTCTCCCCCTTTAAGATTGAGTGATACCACAGAATAAGCAATAGTACGGTCAGCATCAAATATAACGTAGCAGCCAAAGTGTTCAAATAGTTCGGCACGCCATATACTCGTATTTTGTATCGCGTGCCGAACTATTTGACCATTTTGGCGGTATTTGATTCTGGCTGTACAATTGTGATACAAGGAACGACCCCCCAAGCCTTACGTTATGATGATTAAAATTAATGAGAATGCTAAAAATTACATACAATGAAATAACAAAATGATTAAGCACTTGTGTGTTGGAGGGCAAACTCATTACAGCTAACTACACTGTTTATTACGAGTTATTAGCTATTGTCCACTTTTAAACTCAGTCGTTGCGGCTGCATAATTAATTATAAGTTTCATTGGGAGTTTACAAGCTTACTTCACTAAAAAACATTTTTATCATAAAAAAACAAAATTAGGATACCTAATTCTTATAGGCTGGTGCCCAAAACAAATCTAAGTCGTCCGTCAGTTATATCAGAAAATAGGATTATTCGCGGTAATGGTTGAACTCTCCAAAACTTGGATATACAAAATGGCTATTTTTAGGAAAAAAATGGAGATATACAAAGTCAAAGTCAAAATATCTTTATTCAATTTAGGCTAAAACAAGCACTTATGAATGTCAAAAAAAAATTTACCACCGGTTCGGAAAAACCTCTGTTGAGAAGAATCCGGCAAGAAACTCAACGAGGTATATTTTTATAATCAGATTTACAATACAAATTTTGTAAACTATTATTTATTAACAAAAAAATAGCCTATAATAAGACGCCAGTTTTTTCTTCTTTTATATTTTCGTTGGCAAAATGTCGAGCAAACAACATCAACAGCGCAAACGCATCTTGCACGAATATGTAAAAATCGAATGCTTTACAGAGATAAGTAGTTTAACGCGAAAATACTGAAATTTCCACAATCTACGCTTTGTCGCGTATCAAAAACGTTCCGTGAACGCTTGACAATAGATAGAAAGCCAGGAAGTGGTGGGTTGCAAGGAGTCAAGAATAAAAATAAAAAAAGTGTTGTAAAGATTTTTGCTTCAAATCATAAGCTGTCATTTCGTGATTTACTAAAAAAGTGAAAATGTCTCAGTCCTATATTCAAAAAGTGAATCGTAGGGCAGGACCGAATAAAACCGTTCACCACGCTACCAAATGTTAGACGTATTGTTTCTTCACATGAATTTTGTCATACAACGTAAGTTAAAACTACGATGTGGTTTAATTGGAATCCGCATGGGAATTTATAAAAAACCCTTGAATCCATTGGACTGCCAGATTTAAATGGTTATACTAGACTAGCGAAACCGCCTGCAACAGCCAGTAGGTACAGTCAACAATAAAGAGTTCGATACAGTTAGTCACAAAAATATGTATGCACAAACTAAACTGCATCCTGCAGAGAAGCTGTGAAAACACTTTTGCAGGCCTCTATGAAAAAAAAACTCTGTTTTTACAAGCTTTTATTTAACTTGCAATGTATGTATGTCTATTTTTAGTTATGTATGTGCGGGTCAAACCGTGCAAATGAAATTTGATCCAGTGGTCAGATTGACTTGAAATGAGGCATACTTTTGTAGGTGGTAGGACCTTGTGCAAGGTCCACCCGGATTGCTACCACCATCTTGCTCGCTAATCCTGCCGTGAAGCAGCAGTGCTTGCACTGTTGTGTTTCGGCGTGGAGAGTAAGACAGCCGGTGAAATTACTGGCACTTGAGGTATCCCATCTTAGGCCTCTAGGTTGGCAACGCGTCTGCAATACCCCTGGTGTTGCCGATGTTTATGGGCGGTGGTGATCTCTTACCATCAGGAGAGCCACTTGCTCGATTGCCATCCAGTCGTATAAAAAAAAATCCGGTGACAATACAATAATCTGATGGTGACGGTTAATAGAGCATCGACTTGAAATTTGGTACGGAAATATATTTAAGATGACAATGCAAGTACAGCCAGCAAAAAGCTTGTATTAAAAATGACATTTTTAACATAAACTTAATTGTAAAAAAAAGTCAACTAAATTATTGTCATTCATTCATTATGGTTAGTCGTACTATTTTTCTAACTTTGACGGCATCGCTCTTTAGGTATAGTTGACTGTACTGTAATAAAATAGTGTAAACATTAAAAGCGTATTTATAATTCAACACTTGACCAAAAAGAACTGAAATAAAACGATAACACAAGGTTATCTTAGTTTTATCTTGCATAAACCACGCCATGGTGTTTCTGTTATCTGTGTCTTACGATTATGATGTCGTATCGTAACCTCTGTTATGGTGTTATATAACCATATCGTGACTTCTAGAAATTGCAATTTAAACACGTTTAATTGTCGATAAACGAGTTTTAAAATCAATGTTTCAATACACTTGGTAGGAACGCGCATCTGTGGGCCATTGACAGAAAAGTACTTTTTCACTTCTCATGCTCGTAAAGTTTTTATTTATGCTGGATCTAGGCGACATAAAATTACTTTTTATGCTCTAGTGCATAAAGTAAAATCTTCGTCTAAGACCAAGGTAATCAGGTGTCAACAGCCACAAACAAAAAAGTTTAATGTAAAACTAAAAATCAATCAAATAAATCAATAAAACTAAAAAAATATAATTATATAGCAATGCAAGAAAAATAAAAGTAACCTAAGGGAACAAATTGTTTCCAGGTTTCCACTGTTGCTATTTAATTTCCTCTCAATCGAAGTGAAAAGCAGAGTGTAAAACTCGAGCATTCAACCCATTTTCCCCTTGTACAACAAGAGCATAAAACGAGCCATTTCACCCAAGGCGTTCGAGCCGGTACGGCGAGGGTGGATAGACACGTCGAGGGGAAAATGGGTTGAATGCTCGAGTTTTACACTGCTTTTCACTTCGATTGCGAGGAGATGAAATAACAACAGTGGAAACATTGTTCTCTTACTCATACTCATACTCCTTTATTGGTAATATCATTATTACATGTCATTTTGTTAAATTATACTGGGTGGTACCTTTTATTTTTCATATATTGCTAATATAATTATAAATATTTACTTTTATTAATTTATTTTGATTTATTTGATTGATTTTTAGTTTTATATAAATTAAAAAATATTAAAAAAATATGTAGAAACTTTTTTGCTTGTGGTTGTTTACACCTGATAGCCTTGGTCTTAGACGAAGATTTTACTAGAGCATAAAGCACTAGAGCACTAGAGCATAAAAAGTCATTTTATGACGCCTAGACCCCAGCATAAACACGAACTTTACGAGCATGAGAAGTAAAAAAGTTTTTTTTTTTTAATATCAATAACTTGAGTCCAAAAAAAGTATTATGAACAACGAGACTAACGAAGCGTGGCTTTATAGTTCAGTTTCGCAGAAATAATAAAACATTTCACATTTAAAAGTGAATTATAAAAGACATAATTTTATTAAAGTTAATTTTGTAGGGCAACCCGGAGTAAAATAATAAAATCTGCTCATTTTTTTACAATAATCTGTATAAAACATATTATTTTCTTATTTCATTATAAATTGTTAAAATAAACATTTTGGTACTTAACACATTATTAAGCACGTCTATTTCGGATCCGAACACGAGGTTTATTTATTTTTATTTGTCAATAAAAAAATACAGCATTACAGTTAAAAAAACAACGCGCTGTCAAATTCAAATTATACACAAAAAAAAACAAAAAAGACATAAACAACACAAAAAACACATACAAACTAATTAGGGTTTTTTAAAAGGAGTGGTCACGACACATTGATAGACACGAGAGGAGATATGATAGGCAAAGCCGCGAGTAAAAACTAGTAACATATAAACCGTTGCATTGACATAACAGTTGGTAGGTGGTAAATAACCACATAATCTCATAAGTCAACATTCGAACATAAAAACATTAAATATCACAAGATAACAATGAAAAACAACGCAACGATAACCACCCGTATACTTGTGAATAATATAGATAATGATATTATTATTCAACTGTCAAATCTAATAATACTTAACATTTTACAACAGATACACAATGTAACTAAATGTTCTAGTGTTCGACATGCTAATACCCAGTGGATGACACTCTGAAGTCATCTGTAGGTATTGCTAATGACATAAAAAAAAATCATACTAATTTAGTAATTTGTTGAGTTAGTTTTGCTTTTGCTGTAAAAGTGGCAGCGTGTCATTCTAGCAACATTACGAAGTCTCGTTATTAGGGATAAAGTACAGACTTTTCCAAAGTCTTGTTATGTATGTTCGTTCTTAAATTAGTGTTCGTGAGTAAGTAAATCACAGATAATAATAATATAGGAGTAGAAAATATATATTTACCTTACTGGCAGTTCCTTCCTGAGGAATATATAAGATTTCTTTTCGCACGCATTTAAACCTGAAACAAAAGATAATGCAGTCAGTAAATGAAACACAATAATAAATAAATAGCCGTTGTCAAAATAAAAAGATGAAACTTCAGATCAATTTACAAAAAAAGTGGCGAAAAGGGTAAAAGGTAGGAGTAAAGGGGTTGGAAGGGGTAAAGGGGTAAACTTTCAATGACTACCTTAGATCTACGCAAAACATAAAAACGGTAAAAAAATTTTTTTAAAAAGAAACGATAAACTTTGGAATTCAATTCCTATTTACTAACGTAATCTTGAAAACATTAGAATGTCAAGATTAAGATTATCTATAGTCGCAATAGCAAATGCGCATTATTTACAAGGTTTCCTTTAACTTATGTTAGTTATAACGTGTATTAAATCTACAAAAGCTGGCTTTTATCTCTAATAACTCAAGAGGTGCGAGCCCGGATTTGAATACACGACCCTCTGCTCTGCTTAGAGGCCATAGGTCAACCACTAAGCCACCACGGCTTACTGGTACAGTATAATCCTATAAATAGTTCTGCCATATTGACACATTATAAAATATACCTAAATATGTGTATAAATATATAACTGGCTGTCCAAATATGTCAACCGACACGACCATATCAAATAATATCGACAGAACAAATAATAACTTGTTATGTTATGACGTATAACGTCGCACACAGTCGCAGCCGGTGAAATTACTGGCACTTGAGGTATCCCATCTTAGGCCTTTAGGTTGGCAACGCATCTGCAATCCCCCTGGTATAGCAGATGTTTATGGGTGGTGGTGATCTTTTACCATCAGGAGACCCACTTGCTCGTTTGCCATCCAGTGGAATAAAAAAAAAAATAAAAAAAAAATGACGTAAGGACATTTAATCCACGATACATCATCATCATTATGTTGTATAAAATCTCATGTACCTACCAAATAAAGCGATAAATATAATTATAATAATTTAAAGAAATTGACATTAAATTTTAACATAAATTGTATTGACATTATAATGAATAATTTAAGATAAGAAGAGAAAAATAAGAATTATATAAAATGTGTCATAAATAATTATACTTAAGTAAATATTTTAATACATAGACATTCTATACCCTTACAGGGTGTCATGTACCTACCGTCTTGTAAAACTACCATCTAATAATGTAATGAGCATGAATTTGAATGAATAAATATGAATATGAATATGAATATGAATATGAATATCATCATCAGGCGGAAGACGTCCACCGCTGAACAAAGGCCTCCCCCTTCTATAAGGTAATTAAGTAATTGTCATTTCATATAGCTGTTTTCTCTTGACAACTTAGTAGGATTTTATAAACTATAATCAAAATAGTTCAAATCAAATTAATTTTACCGAAAAAAACCTAGCCAACTTAAAGTTGAAAACCCCCGAAATTAACATTTCAAACTACAATATACAGGGTTATTTGTAATTCACTCAGCATCATTTTAACCCTAAACTCGTACCACTTAAACAAATGTTTTTTGTTTTACGGCTCCATTTTAAAAAGTCGGTTAAAAGGATGCTAGTGAATTACAAATAACCCTGTATATCTCAAAAACGGCTGAACCGGTTTTAATAAAACATTTCTAAGAACCATCGCTAGAAAACCTGCTATCAAATAAAAAAACTGCATTCAAATCGGTTCACCCGTTTAAGAGCTACGGTGCCAGAGACAGACACACGTATAGCGGTCAAACTATAACACCCCTCTTGTTGCGTCGGGGGTTAAAACAGGCATTAACGTAGTAATATGTTTTCTCGATAACGTAATACAAGTCGCCCACAACATAGTTGTACGCTTCGACAACTTCAATAAGGACAAACGCCATTTTCTGAACCAACGAATTGGAAAAATGGCCCTGAATCCTAAGCGTTAAGTAATTTACAATTTATAGTCTACTGACTGTGTATCGTATAAATTCTCCACGAGAGTCGTAAACGAATTTAACTAGGATCCTTCTATAAAAGCGTTCGTTAAACATTCCATTTTTAATAAAAACTTTACTGCTGTCTGTACTTTTTGTGGATTCTACTTTCATTGTCATCCAAAAACTACATTTCCATAGTTTAGTTTAGTTTTTAGTTTATTTATTCATTCAATACATCATTACATTATAATTTACATAAATGTCAGTTATAAGAATTTGTATTGAAATCGTCAAAGGTAATATGATTAGTAATAATTATAAAAAATAAAATTCTAAGCATGTCATGTGAATGTAAACAATTAAAATTAGACTGGTTCTCCTTAAGGGATCGTCAGACTGAAAACACATTGAAATGTATATAAAGAATAAATGTCAAGGATACGTTAAGATTAATACATTAGGCAATAATTGAGTAACAATTTAAATGTCAATATAAAACAATAAAATAAAAACAAGAAATAATAATAACAATTTAAACAATAAAATTAAAATGTCAGATTCATAAATTCATTTACGGAATAAAACGCTTTTTCCAACAAAAGGTCTTTTAGTCGACGGCTAAACGTTTCATCGTTCTTTTCGCTTTTTAGGTGTGAGGGTAGGTGTTCATAGTATTTGGGCCCTATAACGCGCGGGTTTTTTCCCGCTAATGCCATTCTATGAGGGACTGCCCGTAAGCGACCCGTGCTGCGAGTGATCTTACCAGCTACGCCCATTCGACTGAAGTTAGATATGTTTGTGCGCGTATACATAATAACTTGAAACAAATACAACGAAGATAGGGTCATGATACCAAGTTCTGTGAAAATTTTTTTGCACGACTGCCTTTGGTTGATACCGGCAATGACCCGCACTGCCCGCTTCTGCAGAACCAATACGCGCTCACAGTCCGTGGAGTTTCCCCATAGTATGGTACCATACGAAAGCAACGAGTGGAAATACGCAAAGTATGCTTGCTTTAGTGCATCATCTGCCAGAATGGGCTTTAATTTGCGCAAAGCATAGGCCGCACTGCTTAACCTGCCACATAGGGAGTCAACGTGATTCTTCCAATTCAAATTTGGATCTAGTGTGAAGCCCAGAAACCTGCACTGCTGGCATAGCGGTATGGGTCCACCAATCGATGGCGGTGACACGATACCCCTACCCGAGAACAGCATGATGTTCGACTTGGTGAGGTTCATGATGAGCCCGTTCGCTGAGAACCACTGCTGCAGCTGCCCACACACTTTATTTATCTTGTCGTTTAGCTGCTCATAAGTGGTGGCGCTCACTACAACAGTAGTATCATCAGCGAAGAGCACAGTGAGACCGTCAGTGATAACACTAGGCAGGTCATTTATAAAAGCTAAAAAAAGTGTATTTCCAAGTGAGGATCCCTGTGGAATACCTATAGTGACGTCACCCGGCTTGGACCTGATTTTTTCTCCGTTCGACATCACTACTTCAACCGTCTGCTTGCGACTTTTCAAAAATGACTCTAACAATTCGTACACTTTATGCCTGATACCATACATTTTGAGTTTCGTCAGTAAAAGGTCGTTATTGATGACGTCAAAAGCCTTAGATAGGTCACAAAATATGCCGGCCACCTTAAATTTACTGTCTAGACTCATGATGATCGAGTCAAAGATCTGGTGTGCAGCGTGAGTTGTCGACATATTGCGCCTGTAGGCGAACTGTCTGTCAGTCAGTAAGTCATTAGTCTCCAAGTGGTTCATAATGTGTGATGAAATGATACTCTCAATAATCTTGGAAAAATTTGGTACTATTGTAATTGGTCTGTATGCGTCTGTTTTATGTATGTCCCCCTTCCCTTTGTACACGGGGCAAACCCTCGTATTTTTTAGTACATCCGGATAGATACCACTTCGAAAAATGTCGTTTATCAGTGTAACCAGTCTGTCAGCCAATACTGGCCAAATCGACAGAAGAGTATTCACTGAGATGTCGTAAACGTCCATAGTGGTCCGAGTCTTCAGCATTTTCCTAAGTACAAGGTCGAGGTCAGTCCGTGTCACGTCAGGTAAGATCAAATCAGGAATGTTCAAATCACATAAGCAGCGCCGCAAATATCCAACGCTTTTCTCATAGTTACACTGTAATGTAAAGTTCGAGGCAGCTGTTAAAAAATGGGCATTAAACTTATCCGGTACGTCAGCGTCAGGCACATTTGTGTCAGTATCATCCTTAATAGATATGGTCCACCCCTCTGCTTCAAGGATATTTCATCATTTATGATGCGCCATATTTCCTTGGAAGGATTTTTACTCGCATCAAGACGTTGGTGGTTGTACTGTTTGCGCGCAGTTAATGTCGCAGACTTGATAAGTTCCACAAGGTGATACCAAGTTTCAAGTCGATGCCATTTACCGTTGAGGAGTTCTATCCTGCGGGGACGATCCTGGCCGGACTACCAGGATGTCACTGCCAGATTATTGTGTTGTCACCAAATTTACATAAGTATAAGTATGCCGAATTTCAAGTCAATCCGACCACGGGAAGTGGGTCAAGCCAAGCGTCCAGGGTATATGGCATGTATGGCAAATTTCATGCAAATCCGTTCAGTAGTTTCTGCGTGAAAGACTAACAAACAACCATCTATCGCCGTACTTAAAGAAATATGTTTATTTTTTATTGTCCATCTTCTTTCTACCATATCTCATGAAGTATTGATCTCAGAGAAAAAATGAATAGAATCTTTTTTGTCGAAAATTTTATGAAGATTACTTATGTCTTTGTTTCTTAGAACAATTTTTGCTGTGGGCCAGCTTTTACGAGCTATTTACGAATAACTAAAAAAAGGGACCTTTACACTTTGTTAGCTCCACCCCCACCCCCACCCATCAGTACTTTTAGTATGTGGTTTAAAACACCATTCCCTACAACTATGCCAAAATTCGCTTATACACGAGTTTTTGGTCTCCGTTGGGTAGGCTATAAGTAGGGTTGCCATAACTTCTAGGAACCAATACGGGACAATTTCTCTTTCGATGCCCAAAACTCGTAAATAACATTATGCAACGATAGATAGAGATACGTGGCTTTCCAACTATACCATAAGTAGTGAGCGACAATGTGTTTCCTAACAGATGCCCTCTGATCTCAACCATAGTTGCTATCAAAAGTATAAAATAAATAATAAATACACAAAGTTTAAATAAATCAACATTTTTAATAGAAATTGAGTTCACAATTAAACATCTTTAACCTGAGATATGTATGCATAGGAAAAATTCGTGTCTAGATTCCTGTCCAGCAGTGATGTAGGGGGTTATTTCACGCAGCACGGATTGCTGAGGACCTGGGTTCGATTCCCAATGCTGGTCTCTTTTTCTGGTTTTTCTGTGCATCCATGTCTCAGTTTGTATTTTCGACATCTTTAAACATTAAATTACTACTAGTAAGTAAGACCGCGCGCCCGCTCCATTCTGTCCAAATACGGGGCATGCAGTAATACGGGACGGGATGATCAATTACGGTGACAGTCCCGTATATACGGGACGGATGGCAACCCTAGCTATAAGGTATTGTCAATGCTAAGAACACTCGAGATCTGTATAATTACGTTCCGGACATAAACAATAGGTATGTTTACAGTTAGCGTGCTTACGTGTGGCCTCAAGGTGAACCGGCGACCAAGTATTACTTAATCATTGTGTTTATCAACAATTAACTGACAATGGACGACGGTCTTTTTGATTAAGGATTTGTAAATAGTTTTAACATGCGAAAGTTTGTGTGTGTGTGTGTGTGTGTGTTTGTGTGTGTGTGTGCGTGTATTTGTGTATGTTTGATACTCCTTCACGCTAAAATGGCTGAACCTTGGCTAAACGCATTTGGATGACATTTGGTACGTAGATAGCTGGACGTTTGGAATAACACTTTGGCTACATTTTATCCCGATATTCCCAAGGGATAGGGACAAAATCTCGAAATTTCAACCGCTGGGTTTAGAGTCATGAAATTTTGTACAGTTGTTTTTAACACAACCTCAATGAAGACCACGATATAAATTATGGGAATTTTATAAAATCCCGGAATTTCAATTGTAACTACCAGATCGAATAGTTTACGCATACGAAGGGGCGGGTAAACTAGTAATCAATAAAATAACCCAATTAACTCAACCCAATAACCCAATGACTGATAACCTAATCATAACAATCCTAATAATATTCTACTATAAGTATTATAAACTAGCCTGTTGCCCGCGACTCTGTCTGGATAGAATTCTTTTATCACTATCCCGCGGGAACTATCCGGGATAAAAACTATCCTATATCCTTCCCCGGGACTCAAACGATTTGTATACCGAATTTCATCTAAATCGGTTTAGCGGTTTAAATGTGTTAAAATGCTTCAGTGTCATTTTTGAGAGGTGAAAATTTTTGTTTAATGACGGTTTGATTTTCAAGATGCGAAACAATCTTCTAGATTTTCACACCAGCTCTATTATTTACTGTGCCTACGTAAAATTTGCGTCAAATGCTTTAAAACAAAACACGTGGGCGCGAGTACAAAGTCGACGAGCAACAAAAAGTAGACGGACAAACATAAACATCTTCCATACATAAACGTGTCAGAAAACCAACACGTCTAATAAATCATCACACAACTCAGAAATTCGCAGAACGTCTTAATGACAAAAGAAAAACCTGACTGACTCATCAACGCACAGCCCAAACCACCGGTTTCGGTGGTTATTGTTTGAACAAACAAACAACAAAAGCTCAAATGAATAGATATTACCTTTGTGAAGTATACAAGGAAATTACTTAACCAACTTAGAAAAATTTAAAAACTCCCAACATTGTCATTTCAAAGTTTAATATCTCAAAAAAGACTGCACCGATTTTAATGAAACATAACTTAGGACCACCGCAAGGAATCTCGCTTTCATGTAAAAGAAACCGCATCGAAATCGGTCAATCTTTTCTTAAGAAATATAGCCTGGATACTGCATCCGTTTAAGCCAAGTCTGTTTTGGAACGCCATCATTACATTTCATTTGGTGAGACCAACTCCAAAAATAACTCCAAAAAAATCTACTCTCGTAAATAAAAATGTATAAAAAAAGACGCATGTTGTACTTTGAACTCATCACAATTTTATAAATAAAGCAAGCAATCCCAACTTTGTCTAGACGACAATAACAATTCACACGTGAAGTCCAAAGTCTGGGCCAATTTACGTCCAATATACCAATGTTGGAGCCAATCCACAAATCATAACAAATACTATTTAAAAAATAAAGAGATACGTAGAAGAACGAGGGTCACTGACATAGCCAAGCAAATAGCTCGTTGAAGTGGCAATGGGCAGACTTGTATAACACGGAGAACAGGGGGCCTACCACGCTCTCTTAATACGATTCAGTTTAGGCTCTAAACTAACTGCATCGCTATTTCGTACCACGACGTTACTTTAGCGATTCAGTTCAAGCACGGTTCAGCGACAGCGATACAGACATTTTCATTCACTCACTTCAAGCGGTTTTCGTACCATGACGCTTAACTTGAGTGGGAATTGAATCGCTTCAGTGTCAAATTTAGCAATTCAGTATAAGGTAGTATAAGTTACTCATTCTTTTCGAATTTTAAGTGTTTTACTTAGAACATTTTTAAATTTCAAGAACTTTTAAACTTTTATTCAAGTTTTATAACTTTTCATAGGTACGAGGACGACTTTGTGCTTCTTAACTCCTCATTGATAAAACTAATTTTTCAGTGAGATAAGAGACCCGTGGATTAGTGACAGCGTAAACATTTTATTTGTAATCAACACAACGGTTGCTAAGAACACGGAATGACATAGAGTTATGGTTTTCCAAAATAAAGTGGTTTTAGTATACAATATTTGGTTTGCATATAGCGGCATCCCTTTCGCGACTTAGCGTTTCAGTTTCGGACCAGAGACAATATCGGTCTTTCATTCACTTGTAAACACTTGAGACTCAGCTCTGGGAAATAAACGTGGTACCAATTTCGACGATTCAGTTTAGGCACGGTAGTACTATTAGTTATTCTGTGGTTTAGGTGCCTAAATTGAACTGCTCTGCGTTTGGATCGTTTATGAAAAGATCATGGTAGGCCCCCAGATGGCCGTTGGGGCCGAAAAAATCTCGAATGGAAACCGCGGATCGGCAAGCGCAGCGTAGGACGACCACCAACGAGTTAAATAAATAAATATCATGGGCAGGGGTCGGACAAAAAGTGCCGATGACGTCAAACCACTTATAGGATGATTTCAAATAGTATTTTTGATTTTCATAAACAATTATCACTGATCATTTATCAACCTCTTTATTAAACGATATGAAATTTATTTTATTCACTGAATTTCATTGATTTATTTACGATTATTTTGTTACTTCATTAATGCTACTTTGTTACTACATGTCACACGGTAAGGTCTATGGGGAAGGCCTATGTCCAACAGTGGACCACGGCGGGTATGTATTATAAGACCGACAAATCATAATACCTACAGTTGAAATGTCGACGCATAACACATCGAAATTCAGAATACCGAATGTACAAAATACCGACAACCGATACACCGAAGGTCGAAATATCTATTTTTAAATGACCGAAAGTACAAAATCCCGAAAATGGGGTATGTATTATAATACCGAAAAATCATATTACCTACAGTCGAAATATCGACACTTAACAAATCGAAATTCAGAATACCGAAAGTACCTACAAAATACCGAAAGTAAAAAAAGTTTGATATGTGCGAGCGAGCGAAGCGAGCGAGCAAGACGGTTCGAGGCAAAAGCGACTTGGATAGGTTAGGTTCAGAAGGCTAAGGCGGGAGCGAAGCGGAGCGTAGCTCCCGCCTTAGCCTTCGATGTTAGGTTTTTTTTTATAGCAGCCCGGATAATATTGCTTCACAAATGATCTTTGCTGTTGAATCTTATCCAACCTACTTTCTTAGTGGCAGTTAAGTATCTTGCCTGCTATAAAAAAAACCTAACATCGAAGGCTAAGGCGGGAACTACGCTCCGCTCCGCTCCGCTTCGTTCCCGCCTTAGCCTTCTGAACCTAACCTATCCGAGTCGCTTCTGCTGCGAACCGTCTTGCTCGCTCGCTTCGCTCGCTCGCACAAATCTTTTCCTGCTATATTTGTTTCGTCTTTGGTATAACGGCAGTTTCGGTATTTTGATTTTCGATATATTGATTGTCGATTATTTTACTTGTAGTGATTATGACTGTTCGACATTATGAGTTTTCGACCTTTCGAGTGTAGGTATTTTGATCTTCGGGATTGTAGTCTTCGGGTTTTAGGCTGCCGGTCAAATGTACTTTCGGGATTTCAAACTTTCGGTCATATATCCATTCGACGTTTTAATATTCGGCCTTCCGTCCATAGGTCTTGTGAAATTCGGTCTTTCGTTTATCGGTATTATAATACATACCCACCACGGCTGATATGATGATAACTATTTAAGAATAAAGTAGTTTCCAGGGCCATATATACTCGTACTATTCGTCATGGAATCATCACACCTACTATACTCTATTTGTTCTAACATGATTCAAATGACACATGATGATTATGTAACTTAGTAAGGCGGTACTTAATTTTTTTTTCCAACAGAGATATAATGCTTGAAAAAATGTAATCACATTAAAACTGCTGATTGTTGGAATATTTGAATTCAAATTTGCTAACAAATTGTTACTGCGTAGTCACGTGTTATATTAACTTACTTTCTTTAATGAACGCCCTTACAATGTAGTTTCAATACGCCGCAATTGCTAGAGGTGAGGGTTATCGGTAAAAATGAAAGCGGTAAAATAAACGAACTTATTATTAAGTGACACTCCAAGTGTTGAATAAATTATATTTTAAAATTCAAATAAGACTTTCAGTTCGATAGCGTAACGTTTAATTAAACCAACAAATATGTGGTCTACCACCCTAAAGCTGATAATCGTTTGCATGTCATAAAACAATAATGCCAATAGACGTGTCTGTCAAAGAAAGTTCGACTTTAGCGCCATGTTCATTTGATAGGAACTTGTTTAAAAATTGATAGACCACTTATCTGGCTGATGGTACATGCAAAACTATCGATAGTTTGCGTAACAGTAGGAGGGACTCTAGTTACTTCAGTTTGGCATCTGTCATTTGAATCATGTTAGAACAAAAATAATTAGAGGAGGTTATAAACATAGGTAGCAAAGAATGATATTTTGGTCGATTCATGTCAAATATGTCATGTTTCAGTACAATAAATGACTCTTTATTACACACCACAATAGTAAGCGATACAGAAAACAGGTACACAGAGAGAAAATTACAAGATATGCAACAAGCGGCCTTATCGCTTCAGAGCGATCTCTTCTAGGCAACCTTTTGCAAAAAAAAAGTACGAGTATAAATATAAGGACTAGATTACAGCAGGGGTTGCAATTACAGCAGCAGATTTAGAACAATAAAACAACAAAAATACATTACACTACAATAAAAAAATTCAAATGCACTACTCTACAACCTTTTTTTGGTAACGGCACGTTTTGTTTACATTCTGCTTTGTCATCCAAGCTATATATGCGTTCCAAGTTTGAAGACAATCCGATGACGAACAACCAGTGAAGAACCAATAGCATCAGTTGAAAGTTGGCAACCCCAGTTCTACGTCAGTTCAGGAATGAATGGAATGACTGTAAAATAAAAAAAAAAAACAGAATTTACGTGAATTGGCAACAGAATATAAATACGTTGTTGTTTTCCGTAACGATCACGGAACTTTACCATTTCTATTGGTGATTGCTGTCATCCGTTGAATGGGTGCCAATGCCAATGCCGCCAATTATTTAGCGATACGGTAATTTTCGACGTTAATGGGGCTTAGAGGGTAAACAGTGTCACTGGCTGGCAACACTAAAAATAAAAACCGCCCAAGTGTGTGTGATGTGTCCTGGGCCTTGTTTCTCGAAGCATATAAGAGCGTTTTCAGATTATCAAGTTAATATGTATGAAATATGTACCTGCAGGGCTACCACGAAGCGCGAAACTCGAAGTTCGTGTCGTGCAGTTCCTCTGACACTTATAGTATTTAATATGAGAGCGAGAGGGACCGCACGACACGAACTTCGAGTTTCGTAGTAGCCCTGCCGTCTTTCAGATTATCCGATCCGATATCGGATCATATTCCATACATTTTGTTTGCCCCGATATCGCATCGGCGTCCGATACCGATATCGGATCGGATAATCTAAAAACGCTCTTGTGTGTGTTTTGTGTCATTTTTTCATACAATTTATGAGACAAAACACATGTTATTAGACTAATAATAATATGCTTTGAGAAACAGGGCCCTATAGGCGCTGGGGGGCTACTACAAAATTTGAATATCGAATTTTGTATCGTACCGTCCCTCTCACTCTCGTATTAATAATATAAGCGCCAGCGGAACGGCAAAATACGAAGTTCGAGTCTTGCACTTTCGTACTATAATAGGGCTTGGTGTTTTTAACCGACCGCCCGAAGAAGGGTTATGTTTTTCGAGCGTATGTATGTGGGTATGTATGTCCATTTCTTTGGTCCTCTTTAAGCCTAAACCGCTGGACAGATTTTGACATGAGGTCTCATTAGATTCGTCATACATAACTGTCAGTGGCATAGCATAGGAAATATAATATTTCAACATGGCGTCTGCAAAAAAATGGCGGGAGATTAAAAAAAATATTAAATATTATCTAAAAGTGTAACAGGAAAATGCAAAACATTATGTGGTTAATATTAAATCTGCTTGCAACGAATTCATCCAAGATTGCATTCGAAAGTCGATCAAGGCCAGGTCATGGGCGGCTAACAGCTGAGCTGGATAGCTGGAATGTTTACCCCCCGCACAAAAATAGAGGGTGTTATAAGTTGACGTCAATGTGAATTGTTCCTGATTCGTCGTAATCCTGTTTCGTCGGATTCCTGATTCGTCTGATTTTCAATATCAAATGAAACTATGCAATTACCGTGACTACTTTTGTATTAAATATTAAAAACGAATCTTCCTTTCTGATAAATACTGGTTTACCTACTACATGATAGATTTGATTATATATAGATAATTTCGACGAAACAAGAATACGAATACGACGAATCAGGAATGCGACGAAACAGGAATCCGACGAATCAGGAACAATTCGTCAATGTCTATCTGCCTGTGGCATCGTATGCATGGACCGATTTCGCTTTTTACAACCGAACCAACATAGAACAGTTGGAATATTCCCGATATTGTCACTTTAAACTGCTATATCTCAAAAATATAAAAAAAAGATTGTTATCTCGGTGCTTGGCTTCGTTAGATATACACTGCAGCAATTCAATGTAAAGGCTACTCTATATAGACATAGGTCTACACTATATGTCATAGTTTAAAAGCCAATATTTGTAAACGACTGTTTGCAGTTCCCAATCCGCACTGGGCCCGCATGGGAACTACGGCCCAAGCCCTCTCATTCTGAGAGGAGGCCTGTGCCCAACAGCCCACAGCTGCACTAATATAGGCTGGGACGATGATGATTATGAGTATTCCTTAGAGCAAATTCAAGCACGACCTGGCTAGGTTATTATATTATCGATTCATGCCCTGTCCTTAGCAAACAGCTTTTACGTAAGTATGCCCTTGAACTGCTTTGAGGTCACGACCTTACAGCTGTATTCGGTCTTATCCCAAGATTCACGTACAGACGGGCCAGGGGGGCTGCTACGAAATTCGAAGTTCGCATCGTACCTTCCCTCTCACTCCCGTATTTAAATAATATTAGCGTGAGCTGGACGGCAAGATACGAAGTTCGAATTTTGCACTTCGCAGTATAGCGCTTGCCGTCAGTCATGCTCATGCATGATCGAAAAACATATGATCGCTCTAATATTATAAGACCGATGAGAAGTTTATAAGTTAGGCTGCTATTTACTTTTAGGCTAAGTTCAGAAGAATGCGCGGTGACGCGCGGTTGGAGCTAAGTTGAGCTAACCGAGCGTCATCGCGCGTTCGTCTGAACTTAGCCTTAGTAATAATTCCTCAGAATAATTCTCAAGAAAATTTTGTCAGTTGCACTTCAAAGTTTGCTACTGCTTGTGCAAAAAAAAGTTATTGTATTCTATTGTATTGTTTTTAGAAGAAAATCAAACTGACAGCAAAATGGCTAAACATTGGCTAATTATTCGTTAACTTTACTGACTGGGCACAATAAAAAAGGATTTAAAAACGCAAATACTAAATACTTTCTGTACCACTACCATGAGTACAGTGACCGTACTCGATAGCGACGGCGTAAATTATTTGTATGGAGAATTTTACTGCGCCTCTACAAATAATTTACGCCGTCGCTATCGAGTACGGTCACTGTAAACTCATGGTAGTGGTACTGGTTTTCAGTTAGGTATTCAAAGTCAAAAGTCAGTCAAAATATCTTTTGTCAATTTAGGCTATAACGAGCACTTATGAATGTCAAATAAAACTATTATTTAATTTACACCTTGTATACGCTAGCCCTATCATTCCTATTATATTCCGAGTTGGTAAGTGTTTCTGTGGTCGTGCTTTATCACTACGAGTGTAGAAACTGTAGAAACATAGTGCAGATGCAGTCATGCACTGGGGAATTCACATCACTATTAATTACCATTAAAATGTGGTAAAAACAAATGACTAGTCATTGCTAATTTATAATTATAAAATTGATAAGAAATGGGTCCCGTACAGTCACCTACATGAATGTGCCACTGCGGAGCGTGCAAAAATATCTATCTGTACCCCTAGTGTAAGTTTTAATTTACAAAATACATCTCGATCGCGTTCGCGTTAAAATCTCAATTTGTATGGAAACACGAACAGCGCCTCTAGCGGAACGTTTGCGATGTTCGTGTTTCCATACAAATTGAGATTTTACGCGAACGCGATCGAGACGTATTTTGTAACCTAAAACTTACACTAGGGAAACTGCAGGGCTACTACGAAACTCGAAGTTCGTGTCGTGTGGTCCCTCTGACACTTATATTATTTAATACGAGAGCGAGAGGGACTCGTATGCGAAATGCGAATAAACGTTTTCTATTCTATTCTTATTCAGTACCTCTATCATAATGGCCACTGCCACTGCCAAGTTTCATTTTATGTGAAGCAATTATTCTGCAAAAAAATTATGCGATACGTGGTGCTGTGATACTTTATGGCCAAGAAACTTATAACAGATAAGGAATACCCGTGCTATAAATAAATGCCGTGGACAGTCAAGTGCAAAGATGATATGGACACGGCCAAAGTTACAATAGTAGATTGTAGAACAAGAGCATAAGACGAGGCATTTTATCCGAGACGTTCATATAGACACCCGAGCCGGTACGGCGATGGTGGATAGACACGTCGAGGGGAAAATGGGTTTAAGGCTCGAGTTTTACACTCTGCTTTTCACTTCGATAGCGAGGAAATGAAATATCAACAGTGGAAAAAATTGTTCACTTACTATCTACCTTTTATTGATAATGCATCATTATATAATTATAATTTTTTAATTTTATTGATTTATTTTGATTGATTTTTATTTTAAGTTTTATATTAATTAAAAATTATATGCAGAAACTTCTTATATAGATAATGACATCTCGCTCATTGCAGCGACTGGCAACACCACCTGTTGACTGTTTCTTGCCTGGAATTCCGTATACAATTGTTTTTTTAATTGAAATACCTAAATAAGAGGGTAGCAAAATTTTCTTCTGCCCCGGACAGCTGATAGCCACTACGCCACTGTGCCGTGCACGATGCCATTGATTCAGAATGCAGCAAGCGCACTAACTATGATTGACGATGATTGTAGGAAGCGTTCGTTAGGGCAACACGGAACCATCATGTGCATCAATGCCATCCAAGCGGGACCCTGGCGTTTCGCTGGCAACTTGCTGGAAATAAGTTTCCCAAATGATTTATTCCCGACTGTTTCATTTGAACGAACGATAGGCGTTAGCCCTGTTACCCAATTCTAGAGTGTATTAACCGTCCTTTACTCTGTCTGTCTGTATGTCTATCCGTCTGTCCCTCTGTCACCTTTTCACGCTTCACCCGCTGGACCGATTTAGACGAAATTCAGTTAGAAATAGTTGGGAGTCCCGAGGGAGGACATACTTTTTATCCCGCAAAATGTATAATACCCGCGGGATAGCGATCAGCGAATTCTTAGCAGACAGAGTCGCGGGCAACAGCTAGTATGTAATATTTTGGACTGAATCTAGAGCAACCGAGGATGTCCTATCATCAATGGTATCCGAAAGAGCCTTCTACAAAATCTAAGCACTACACTTTCATCATCATCATCATCTTCATCAGCCTATGTTCGTCCACTGCTTGACATAGGCCTCTCCCATGGCACGCCACTGAGCACTACACTTTGTTTAATACAAATTCAACAAAAAGCATATCGAAACGACACACCTATTAAGGAAATATAGTGTGTTTTATGTAACGCGTGCGTGACGGATTGGCGCGAAATGTACAAAATGTGTGAAAATGCATTTGCACGTTTATTCAGGTTTCCTGAAACGTGATCTTTGTCGTAAGGCACTGATTAACGTAAAGGAGATCGTTGTGATGTAAGCGCACAGAATGGACAATCCGTTCCTAGCCGGTATGGAATGGACTTCCCCTTCAGGCGAAACGGATACAGTACATCATCATAATCATCGTCATCTTCAACCGGAAGACTAGGTACTACTTTTGCTAGGGCCGGCCTTAGTCACTTAGGCGACCCTGGCGAGTCATGCCATTAGCACCCTTTTAGATACAACAACAAAAGGACAGGTCACGTTTGTAAGACATAGAATACTCATACTCACCCCTACGAAATAAGTGTATAAAAGCTACTTAATAGGCTGAGACTGTTTTTTCTTTAGATCGATAAAAATAGGTATTCAAATTAAATGTTTAAGTTGAGACCCCTCCCCCTTAAAGCCTTTGTGATTTTTGAGCAAAAACTCCCCCTTTAGAACACCACAATGAACGACAGCTGGCTACCGAGAATTTTTCTCCCTCAACATCTATTAATCTGAGTTTATATTACGTATTTAAAGGGTACTATCGATTCATGGATTCAATAACAATAATTTGTTTGAGAAAGAGCTCGATCGCATGCATTTTGTGCGACCAGACGCACCTGCTTTTGGAGGGCACTGAGAAACAGCCATTATGACATATAAAACTACATTTTAGAATAAGAGTAAGCCATTTCATTTCACACATTGATACTAGCTGGCAATGGCAACACAGGACCAATGGTTTGAGAAAAAACACGATCAGTGCACGCGTTTTTGGCGGCTTCTGCGAAACGGGAGTGAATTGTGTTAAGGGACTTGGTATGAGTAATAAGTATGATGGTTACCTTTAAGGATTAATGTCACTTTATTAATCTGGTGACATTTTGAGGTTCGTAACACATTCATTCTTTCTCATTCGATTTAAATTCTTATTGTGACATTTTTAATTTAATAACTGTCTAATATTATGTTTTTACTAACTTTAGCCCCACGCAACCTTATTACTAACAACATATGAGCATGTGATTCTAAAATAAATTATTATCATTATATTATTATTATTTGCCCGTTTTCTTCGCGTATTATGTGGGAGTATATTATACTTATCATTTTATTTGAATTAAATTATAGTACTGTGTCTTAAGGGCGGTAAATAAGGAATTACGAACGAGAGTCTACGGGCAATGACTCATTTACCGACCACGGGTTTCATGACAAGCACATTAAGGTCGAGGGTTTTATTTGGTGTGTTGCATTGCAAGCAAGGTAGCCTGCATGTTACGACATTGTTTACGAGCAAGTGTAATGAAAAATAACTATCGTAACACTATATACTATCTCTATCGGGACGTTTGTACCAAGCGCATCGCGATCACTATGTTTGCGTATGTCCCTTACGTCATTTGATTAGTGACCTACCTAAACACAAGATTGGGATCATTCGAACACCAACCGGCGGCGTCCTGTGCACTAATTTCTGTATCAAGGAAAAAAATTCTGCCAATTTATTGCCAGCGTAGAAGTTGCGAACATGGACCACTGCAATGTTTTAGACTATGGCGGCGCGGTCATTGCTAATTTTATTATTTAAATTCGGGTTTTGTGTGCGCGTACCTTGATTTTAGAGCAGCTCGATATTTCGGCACAGTTGCATGCGCCATAATCACGAGATAACATGCAACGGGTTGGGGGGTCGCGATATATTTCTTCATACTAAAGGGGTCGTGTATTGAAAAAAGGTTAAAAACACAGCCCTACAGTGATTTAGCAAGGGCGCTCATCATCGTCCATCATACAACGTAAATGAAGACCACGATGTTAGTTTAGTTCCGGTAATTTCCATATAAATTCAGTGAAATCCTGGAATTTCAATAGACTGTCAGACCTAATGGTTTACGCGAGCGAAGCCGTTGGTAAAGGCTAGTTTTAGACATATATTACATAGTAGACTGTATTTTTTTTACATAAAACTGACCATGATTGACCTGATGTAAAGTGCAGACGAGGCCAAAGGTGTATCGCACTGGTTCAGAAACAAAACAACCTATTGACTCTAGCCTCGAAGAGCCCAAGATTGTATTTATCCGAAAATACAGCGCTGGGAGTGAATTCCATTCGTTATTTAATTTAATTTACTTTTTATTCAGCTCCTGATACTTCGGCAGTCGACACATCTACCAGGGAGTCATAACCAAGGGCAGACCGAGAATGATTTGCGAGGAATGCGTTTATCGTGGACCAATAGAAACGCTTCATTTACCTATCTCGCCCCGCTGAGCTGTTTTAACTAGAACTGCAGGGCTACTACGAAACTCAAAACTCGAAGTTCGTAGCGTACCGTCCCTCTCGCTCTCGTATTAAATAGTATAAGTGTCAGAGGGACCACACGACACGAACTTCAAGTTTCGAATTTCGTAGTAGCCCTGCTGAAGCGTTCTATTGGTTCATGATAAACACATTCCTTGCAACGCATCCTAGCACATCTCTGGTGGAAATAACCCTTAGCGGTTTCACGGGCTACATCTCGTTGAAAAATTATGTCTACTGTGGTTGTTTTTGAACAGCTGCTAAGAAGTCAGTTAAACAAAACATGTACCTATTTTCATAAACATGTTTTTCACTTATCACCTTTTGCAAATCTCTTGATAATATCTAAAGTAAATCGCATGACGTTTGGGTGAAACACGTTTTCTAAATAGTAAGTATTATTGTTATTTCATCATCATCATCATCATCATCATCATCATTGATAGTAACATACTATAAATAATAGATAGAACCAGTGTCTCATTTCGATGTGGCGTCGACCCGCTGCTTTTCATGCAGTGGCCTCGATTCAGCTGGTCCCGTTTTGGTTGGTTGTGCATATACAGCTGTGGATTGCGTAAAAGCTATTTAATCGAGTCAAAAACTTAACCTGACTATACTTAAGAAATCGATCAATACTAATATTACCAGCATCATTTTTAATTAGCGCGTCATTTTCGACAAAAAAGAACGACTACGTCTTCTTAATTTCAGATAATATTTTCTAGAAATAGCGATTTTCCGCCTTTAAACGTAACTTCCGTCCCAAAAAAATATTTTATACGCTTATGAGTAATCAAACCAACAATCTAAATCCATTACGAAAATAACCTTTCCACGTCATAATACCTGTTCAGATTTAGCCACGAAAACTTGTAATAAACCAGCTTTGTGTATGCAGTTTCAGACTATTTAATAGCTAACCAGAAACCCCGTACGTGCCTGTTTAGTCAATATTATCCATATAATACAATACAAATGTTCTTTACTATACTTGGGTTGGATAGGTATTTAACTAGATGTAAACAAACTTCAACTGCCAGATTTGGTACATTCAAGGATTTTAAACATTTTACTTATCTATCATTGTAACACAAACTAGACTAGTGTATTTCAATACAGAAATGGAAACGTTTAGATAGTTTAACGGGGGAATTACAATATTTAAGACACCAATTGACGTTGTTTTGTTTACATTTAGTTAAATACCTATCCAAACCAAGTAAAGCTGCTGCCCGCGATTCCGTCTGCGCAGAAATCGCGCTTACCCGCGAGAACTATGCGGTTTTCCGGGATAAACAATATCCTATGTCCTTCCCCGGGACTTGAACTATCTGTATACCGAATTGCATCTAAATCGGTTCAGCGGTTTAGACGTGAAGAGGTAACAAACAAACTTACAATCTTTCACATATATAATACTAGTTTACTCGCGGCTTCACACGCATAAACTTTTCGATCTGGTAGTTAGTTACATACGAAATTTCATGATTAAACCCAGCGGTTGTTATTTCGAGATTTTATGCCTATCCCGTGGGAATATCGGGATAAAAAGTAGCCTATGGGTTATTCCAGTCGTCCAGCTACCTACATACCAAATATGATGACTAAGCCCAGCGGTTATTATTTCGAGATTTTATTCCTATTCCGTGGGAATATCAGGATAAAAAGTATCCTAATAGCTCAAATGTCATCCAAATCCGTCCAGCCGTTTCAGCGTGAAGAAACAACACATATGTATGTACTCACTCACTCACTTACAAACTTTCGCATTTATGATATTAATAGTAGGAAGTAGGATAAGTGGAAGTGGGATACAAAAGAACGTAAAGTACACAAAATATTATGAAGAAAGTACTAGAGTCTGTCAACGGGTACACCCAACGCACACATAAATACTGAGTTTATAGCATGACGTGTCTCCTCTAGTCTAGGTCAATGCTAACAGTTGGAGCTACATACTCGTATATATCCGCTATATTTAGACTTCCTCTTCCAATATAGACTCTGGAATATTCCTCATCCTATCTTAAATACGGTATTTGACAACTCCTGAATTTGCCATATATATTATTATGAAATTATAGAATTATAGACAATGTTTAGCGAAGAGAAAATTAATTCGGTTGAAAATTGGATTAAAAGTTTTTTTTTTAATCTATACATCTGTTACTTTCTAAAACGCTTTTCTATATGCAGCCAGTATGGCGCTACTTGCGTGTGACGGCATATGCAAGTATTTCTTTTTTATTCAACTGGATGGCAAACGAGCAAGTGTGTCTCCTGGTGATAAGAGATCACCACCGTATGTCTTTTATTTATTTATTATTATTTTAAATAAAATAATAGAGTTTATACAGACACGTACTTAGCGTCATACAAGATTGACAAATATGTTAATCTGACAGAGTAAAAAAGTAACCAGCTACTTTTGACGCTGACCGTACACGTAAAATCTTAACAGCATTTACGTAAAACTACTAACATCTACAGTGGCATGTACGTACATATATATCTTTTTCATCACACTTGCACGTAAACAGTGTCATTACATGCAGGCTACCTCGGTTGCAATCCCCCAAATAAAACCCTCGACCTTAATGTGCTTGTCATGAAACCCGTGGTCGGTAAATGAGTCATTGCCCGTACTAATTTTCATGTCATGAAGCCCAAGGTCGGTAAATGAGTTTGTTACTGCATGGTGTACTGCTACTCCGTGCGCGCGCTGCACACGCACGCCATGCACATGCTGCGCTTGCGCCAAGAGCGCAGTCAGCGGTATCGGCAATTTTTGATAAAATATTAGTTTTTCTTTTACAAATATACAATTTTACTCGCAAATGTGATGAAAAACATTGTATGTCGCACGGGCGGTACTAGAATTACGAACATCGACTCATTAAAGCCTTCTAATAGACTCTCGTTCGTAATTCCTTATTTACCGCCCTAAAGACACAATGTACTATTACGACATTCTGTAGCCAAGTTAAAGACATAGATAAAGATATACATTATCAATACGATGACCTTGATGCTTGCCTAATACGGCAGGTCAACATCCAGACGACGTAACGTAACATTCTGGCATAGTTATTGGGCTAAAGCCAAAATTCCTTTTGTTTGCATAGAAAGTTGCTCTAATTTATTCATCTGCTTCAATTGCCAGAAATCAATTAATTAAAGTTTTCAATGATTCACACGGTCTACATTATCATCATTAATATCGGCCGTAGGACGTCCACTGTTGGACAAAAGCCTCCCCATAGACGTCCAGTTGCTGCAGTTGGAAGCGATCTGCATTCAACGTGAACCCGCGGCTTTAACCAGCACCACTACCATGAGTTTACAGTGACCGTACTCGAAGGCGACGGCGTAAATTATTTGTAAAGGCGCTGTACAATTCTCCATACATAGTACATTGTGTCTTTAGGGCGGTAAATAAGGAAATACGAACGAGAGTCTATTAGAAGCTCGAGGTCGAAGACTGATGGCTTTAATGAGTCGATGTTTGTAATTCTAGTACCGCCCGTGCGACATACAATGTTTTTCATCACATTTGCGAGTAAAATTGTATATTTGTAAAATAAAAACTAATATTTTTTCAAAAATTGCCGATACCGCTGATTGCGCTCTTGGCAGCGCCAGCTCCCCGCCGCCCTCCCCCTCCGCAGCATGTGCATGGCGTGCGTGTGCAGCGCGCGCACGGAGCAGCAGCACACCATGCAGTAACAAACTCATGCGACCGACCTTGGGCTTCACGGCATGAAAATTAGTACAGGCAATGACTCATTTACCGACCACGGGTTTCATGAGAAGCACATTAAGGTCGATGGTTTTATTTGGGGCGTTGCAACCAAGGTAGCCTGAAAAATAATTTACGCCGTCGCTATCGAGTACGGCCACTGTGAACTCATGGTAGTGGTACAGGTCAGTCCATGTCGTTGGTGGACGTTCTACGCTGCGCTTGCCGATCCGCGTTTCTATTCGAGAACATTTAGACCCCAACGGCCATCTGTACTCCGTGCTATATGGCCTGCCCATTGCCACTCAACGAGCTAATTCGCTTGACTAACTAATTGCAATTAATAGAGAGGCCAATTATGTCAAACCTCTAGGGTTACGCAGGTTTTTTAATCGGCTCGAAGAATATGTAAGTTGACACTTGGCAAGCTATATCGCTCGAAGAACTGTGCCCTTAGTGTAAGTTTTCGGTTACAAAATACGTCTCGATCGCGTTCGCGGTAAAATCTCAATCTGTACCCTAGTGTAAGTTTTCGGTTACAAAATACGTCTCGATCGCGTTCGCGTTAAACAGCATTTCCATACAAATTGAGATTTTAACGCGAACGCGATCGAGACGTATTTTATAACCGAAAACTTACACTACGGGCACTGTATGGATACACGAACATCGCAAACGTTCCGCTAGAGCGCTGTTCATGTTTCCATACAAATTGAGATTTTAACGCGAACGAAATCGAGACGTATTTTGTAACCGAAAACTTACACTAAGGGTACTGATATCAGTTGGAGGAGCGCTTGTGGAGCGTTTTCAGAAATCAGATTCCAAAAATGTGATAAGTAAACTGAATTCAATAAACAAAATTTAAGTAATGACCCTCATTTGACCCCTGCAGTGTCCGTCACAAAGGCAGTTATAAAGCAGGTATACATTCTTAAGCAAATTGACAGTTTGAATTTGAAATGTTGGTGTCCTGCTTATAACAGCAAAGAGTGACAAAGATAGAACTTTAATCACCACATGATGCGCACCCGGCTTTAAACAGTAAGTTGTCATTTATCGTAAAGTCCGATATGTATACGAGTATTTCCAATGTATTTTTACAAAATAAATTATTAAATTACTACGATACAAGTAAATACAAAAGAATTTAAATATCAGATTTTAATAAAAAATATCTATTTACTATCACACCATTAAACAAAGATAGTAATAATCGAAGCTAAAACATAAAACAATTTGTCATGGTTCATTAAGGACCCTAAGCCGTGCTTGAATTTTTTGTCAAATTGTAATGCCACAGATTATGTTATGAACAACCTGAATTTTTCTAGGCAATGGAACGTGCTGACTCACTAGCTGTGACGTCATCCATTAAAAATATTTCGTTAAAAAAATTATAAAAATTAAATACTCATCCAAATTAAAAATCAATGAAAATGGTATCTTAAAACATCCTATTCTGTCCAAAAATAAAATAAAAACTATAGGTTATTTTTTTTGGTGCATGCATCCCAATCAAAGACCTTGACCGTACCTATTACATTGACCGTGCGCTTGCTAGACTGCACCAAAAAGTAATGATTGCATACGGCACTACAGTCTACAATGGGCTACATAGAGACGCCTCTGAATTCATCCACATCGCGATTCGTCCAAGTCATACATAGTTATAGTTAGTCATAGTCATAATTGCGTGGGATAATTATCTAGATAATTAAGTAAGTATACCCTTTATCTAGCTGTAGTGTGCCAAAAATGTCCATCAAAATTGCACCGAATACGTGGAAATCCTACTTCCTACTAATATTATAAATGCGAAAGTTTGTGAGTGAGTATGTTTGTTACTACTTCACGCTGAAACAGCTGGACAGATTTGGATGAAATTTGGCAAAAAGTTAGTTTATAGCCTGTATTAAAACATAGGATACTTTTTATCCCGATATTACCATGGGATAGTGATAAAATCTTGTAATTTCAACCGCTGGGTTTAGTCTTGGAATTTTGGACAGTTGTTCTGAACACAACCTCAATGAATACCACCATATAAATTTAGAGAATTCTCAGGGGAATTTTGTAAAATCCCGGAATTTAGATTGCAACTACCAGCTCGAATAGTTTACGCGTGCATAGACGCGGGTTAACGCTAGTGCCCAATAAAACTGTCGACCTTCAGACGGATGTCAGGTGCCCTTGCTCATCCGGAAACTGTTTACACACAGCTCGCGTGTGCGTGTGTCTTTTATTTACGTTAGGCCGGGAATAAGCACATTTCCATGCAAGTCGCTTGCACGCTTGTGCCATTCATTACAAGCTTTTGTTTAGTTTCACAAGACTCTACGCCCAGCGGTTGTTATTTAGAGATTTTATCCCTACCCCTTGGGAATATCAGGATAAAAAGTATCCTATGTTTTAATCCAGGTTTTATTTTGCCATATTTCATCCAAATCCGTCCAGCCGTTTCAGCGTGAACAAGTAACAGACATACTCACTCACTCACTCACAAACATTCACATTTATAATATTAGTAGGATTGGATTAGTATGAGGGTGTTTGTGACAGGATAGGCGTGTTAGGATCGTGAGGTCCGTTGGACAACTTTGACGTAAAATAACTAATGAGGCAGGCCCTATGTCCAACAGTGGACGTCCTACAGCGTAGCCTACACCTACAGCTGATATGATAATAGTGATGATATTGATACCTACCTCGCCCACTGTCATGACTAGGGATGGGCCGAATATTCGTTTTATATTCGGTATTCGGCATATTCAGCAGGTTTACCGAATATTCGTGTTCGGCCGAATATTCGGCTAAATCACCGAATGTTCGGCAAAGTGGTACTCTTCTTTTTACTGTATTGAGCCATGTATGAGATGAGTGTTGAATGTGTTATTTTTATGAAGTATTTTACGAGCATGAGACTTCCAATAACAGCAAATAAAAAAAAAGATGGTTAAAAACAAAATATAAGTATGTAACTGTCTTGAGATTAAGCTACAGTGATTTTTATAATAAAATCATATGTTAATATAATCAATGAGGTCTTTATTGTGAGAAATTAAGCGAGTTTTTTGTTTTAACCAAGTTACATGACTAAACATTTCAACAAAAATTAATCATTATTTATAGTTTCTACTTAGGAATCAACTACGCCGAATATTCGGCCGAATATTCAGCTGAATATTCGATTCGGTAAAAGT
This sequence comes from Choristoneura fumiferana, assembly GCF_025370935.1. NCBI lineage: Eukaryota > Metazoa > Arthropoda > Insecta > Lepidoptera > Tortricidae > Choristoneura > Choristoneura fumiferana. The sequence goes on along the minus strand of NC_133498.1, from coordinate 149,729 downwards.
TTTACCGAACATTCGGCCGAATATTCGTAATCGGTGAAACCCATGTTCGGCCCCTCTGCTCATAACATGCCCATATACCCACACGCCACGGCAACATGTTTACGTGACTGAAACCAGATCACATTTAATTTAATATTTTCCGTTTAAAATTAGTACTAACAAATTACAACTGACAAACCACAATGGAACAATGAGAACAAAACTGAATAGTTGTCGAGCGTAAAATGTAAAGAATTCGCGCAATGGTTTTGTTTGCAGACAAAGAACTGCTTCATTCCGGTCCATATTTATAATGGTAATATACTTCGCGGAACGAAAATTTGTTTTGGTAAAATCATCCAGGTAAGGCTGCGTTTACACCAGAACCGTGCGAGGATGTGTTGCGAGAAATGTGTTTTTCATGAAGCAATGAGGGCTATCGTTTTTTGTCTCACTAGATGGCGCACTGTTCGTGAGGTTTTAAGTATGGTTTTGAAAGTCTGTTATTACGGGCGCGAAAACAAAGTTTAGATTAAATCATATTTAATACACCTTAAAACCGTACCATATAAATATCGAGCATGCCACAGTGTTGCATAGTCCCTGTTTTGTTCGGAAAAAAGGGAGGACGAAGGTTTCCGAAAGACAAAACTGTCTCAAAACACAGACATTCATTGTCCCGGAACGCATATTTGCCATAATTAATTTCAGATTGCAAAATATTCACAAAAATATTCTAATTATAAATAAACCCGCGTAGCTCACCCAAAAACTATGAGATTTGACATTTCGGAGACCTCACGCTACACTAGCGCCTCTAGCGGCGAATTCATTCGCGATAGCCCTCATTGCAACGCTTTACTCGTATTTAGCTATACTCGCTCCGCCGACCTGCAGGGCTACTACGAAACTCGAAACTCGAAGGTCGTGTCGTGCGATCCCTCTGACATTTATACTATTTAATACGAGAGGGAGAGGGACGGTATGATACGAACTTCGAGTTTCGAGTTTCGTAGTAGCCGTGCTGTTTCCACTAGAGATGAGCTGAGCCACGATGGGTAAATGAAGAGTTTCTATTGGTTCATGACAAACACATTCCTCGCACTTCTTGGAAACGCAGCTAGGTAGACTACGCGTTTATTACGAAACTTTAATCGGGTATCATTTTTGAGACTGTCAAAATTGACATATTGTCATTCTAGCCTGGCTTAAATAATTTTGATACTTCTGCTATAAGAAATAAATAAATATTTTTTTGTTTAATTCAACCTCTTACCGTCCTCAAAATGCAAATGTTATAACATTATGTTGGAATTAAAATGTTAGAAGAATGTTTGAATGCCAATCTGGTCAAAATGGTCCAAAAATTAATGCGTCTGGACTGTAACGTAAATGGGCACTGACAAAGGTCATAAAATTTACCAAGAGACTCCTAAGGTGCATCATCAACTTCCACACATTACTACATGAATTTTGATGCAGCTTGAAGAGTCCCGAGTATAGTTAATGTCTGGAAAATTTAAATAATACTTAAATATCAAAATCGTTTAATCAGTGTACAGCAAGTGTTGTCAGCCTCATTTTTTTCGCTGGCCCAGAGTCTACCGGTCTTGCGTACAGCATTCATCGCTGAAGTGGTCTTCCGGATGACAACGAACGAACTGCGCCGTATACTACGAAGTGACCAATTCGAACTTCGTGTCTGCCGTCCCGTTGACGCTTACATTACTTAATACGAGAGTGAAAGGGACGGTAAGATACGAACTTCGATTTTCCAGTTTCGTAGTAGCCCCTCTGTTTCCCACGATGATGCAACGTATTTCAAATAGAACTAGCATAATATTTATGTTTCCTCGTAAATATCGATAGATAGTGCCACTGATAGCACCGCGTGACGCCCCCTTGCCAAACAGTATCAGGAGTATAGTCCATTACATAAATATATGTACTATGCCTGCCAACGTGTCTGTCTTAGATATAGTCTGAACACTTGAAACATGACAGTTACTCGAAAATACAAACTGAGACATAAATCCACAGAAAAACTAGAAAAAGAGACCAGCGCTGCGAATCGAACCCAGGTCCTCAGCATTCCGTGCTGCGTGCCATACCCCTCGACTACCACTGAACAGGACTACTTCTTGAAGGCCCTTGGTATGCAGTGGACAGAGAGCAGTGGAACTATCGGGGGGAGGCCTTTGCCTTTGACTGGGACAGAATAGGCTTACAATAATTAGTATCGTTTCTTTCTAGAACCAACAGGACGTCAATAGAACGGTAAAACATCTTTTAAGCGGCGCGGAAGTGGTACCGGTTGTAATATTCGAGCTAACATGAAAGAGGGCACACAGAATACCGCGCGGGAAATAAGAGTGGCGCGGTATTATATGTGCCTTTCGCGTTAGCTCAAATATTACAATTTACAACCTCCGGCGTCAGTGTGTTTCTAGCTTTATCTTTAATGTTTTTTTTTTTTTTTTTTATTTGACTGGATGGCAAACGAGCAAATGGGTCTCCTGATGGTAAGAGATCACCACGCCATAAACATCTGCAACACCAGGGGTATTTCAGACGCGTTGCCAACCTAGAGGCCTAAGATGGGATACCTCACGTGCCAGTAATTTCACCGGCTGTCTTACTCTCCACGCCGAAACACAACAGTGTAAGCACTGCTGCTTCACGGCAGGATTATAAATATATTTAGTAATAGTAGCATATGACAATTGCTCTATCAAAGTACCCTACGTAGCAGGTTAGGACAAATTATTTAAGCATTTTGAACTCTGCAGCTGTCGTACCTATAGACTACAATACTTACAGCAGTCTTAAATTGTGTTCAATATTGTGATTGTGTGTGACAGTCGAAATCGTAAACATAATATTGCACAATCGTTTGTTCACCATTACCAACAGCTAGTAATGTTTATCAAATACATACTTTAGATAGTCCGGCTGGGTACGTATCCTACTAATTCTACTTTTTTATATAAATGGCGTATGTCCAATGGGACAATTTTGCCACTAATCCTACTTCCTACTATATTCTATTTGTTCTAACATGATTTAAATGACAGATGCCAAACTGACGGAACTAGAGTCCCTCCTACTGTTACGCAAACTATCGATACTTTTGCATGTACACTAGGTACCTAGTGCCAAAAGTAGCAATAGCATTATTTGTTGGTTTAATTAATTAAAAGTTACGCTGTCGAACTGAAAGTCTTATTTGAATTTTAAAATCTAATTTATTCAACACTTGGGGTGTCACTTTCTGACCCTGACGAAAAATCTTGCAAATTAATAATAAGTTCGTTTATTTTACCGCTTTTATTTTTACCGATAACCCTCACCTCTAGCAATATGAATGAATGGAACACAATTTTTTTCTAAACGCGTAGCGAAGCGAAGGTCGCGGGTGAGCAAAGTAATTGTTTTTAGTTCATTAATAATTAGGTTGTCAACCCCAACACAGAAAGAGGGGTGTTATAACTAAGTTTGCCGCCAAAATCTGTATGTCTGTCTGTGGCATCGTAGCTCTCAAACGGACGGACCGATTCCGATGCAGTTTCTTCACTTGAGCGGGTTTCCTTGCAGTGGTTCTTAGTTATCCCACTAATATTATAAATACGAAAGTTTGTAAATCTGTTTGTTGGTTTGTTACTTCATCACGTCTAAACCGCAGAACCGAATCAGATCAAATTCGGTATACAAATAGTTTGAGTCCCGGAGAAGGACATAGGATATTTTATATCCCGGAAAATTGCATAGTTCCCGCGGGATAGCGATAAACGAATTTTACGCGCACGGAGTCGCGGCTAACGGCTAGTGTTTAATAAAGATTGGTTCAGTCAGACGTTTTTGAGATATTGAACTTTGAATAAGTTATTTCGAAGATCCTTAAGTTGCTTGCGTACTAAAAACTTTGCTTAGTAATTTAATACATAATTAATTAATTAGTAAGCAAAATTACCTACAATATTATTTGCATTTGGTAATATTAAATAAATGGTTCTAGAAATCAAAAACAGTTTATATACGCGTCTTAATTGTTCTTTGTAACCGACTTCAAATAAGGAGCATATCAATTCGGTTGTATTTTTTTTTTAGTTACCTTAGGTTAGGACTCCATCATTTATAAACCGATTTAAATTCAAATATATTGTGACATACTTACAACCTTTGGCTCATTTTCACTAATATTTTGTATAAGTTAGTTTATTTTTGTATTACATTTGTATTTGTTTGAATATTATTGATTTTCTATTTTTCGGTCTATCTATGTGTTTTGGATACCTACGTTAAGTATTTAATTTATATTACTTTCTATATATTTTAAACTAGACCGCCTATTGTCTACCATGCGTTTCGTATTTTTTGTAGTGTGCTGTAAATAATAATTGTATTATATTGTAGACATCATTAAAGTTATTTGTATGTACTTATACAGTATCTTATCAGAAAGCTGTGGTGAAGAAAATAATACAAAAAGCGCTAGAAGTTTGAATGCGGTTTATTTCATTTAAAATCAGGTTTTCTAGCGATGGTTCTTAGACATGTTTCAACAAAAATCAAAATTGGTTCAGCCATTTTTGATAGATTAAACTTTGAAGTAACAAAGTCGAGGGTTTTCCAACTTTTTGTTTCTTTGTTTGACATACACTAGCCTATTGGATAGAATTTGATAGACACTACACTTTTAATAACAAGACCTAGACCGATAGGGCAGATATCCGAAAAATACATGGTAAAACTATAGCTCGGAAAAACGCAAGCCTATTTTTTATAAAAAAAAAATAATGCGTGAATAATTAAAAAACTACTTAGCTTCGTTTACTAACAACACTGCACATGATGCATTTTAAACAGCCATTGTTTTATCGCATAAATATACCTAGTTCCCTTCCATCCACGAAGACGCGTGATTTTGTCAAAATTAGCCATTAATGACATTGTAATAAGAATCACAGCACGCGTCATCGTGAATGACTCTACCTATATTTCTGTCACACTCATACGCGCGCGCATGCGTGACGAGCTTTTCGCGTGAGTAATTCTGCACTGTACAGGAGGTATTGTGTTACATGTGGTTGATAGTGGATACTCCGGAACATACTATACAAGTTTATTTATATTATAGCAAACTAGTACAGCCACCAGCATCAATATCTGACATAATAAAGAATGCATAAATAATCGCGGAATTACATTTGAAATTTACCACAAGCTTTGCGGTGAAGGAAAACATTGTGAGGAAACCTGCACAACCTGCGACGCGATTCAATGGTGCGTGCGAAGTTCCCAATCCGCACTGGGCCCGCGTGGGAACTATGGCCAAAGCCCTCTTGATCTGAGAGGAGGCCTGTGCCCAGCAGTGGGACGTATATAGGCTGGGATGATGATGATGAAGAAGTTTTAAGCCAGAAGGCTACAAAAATTGTAAGAAATGGTCATTGACTCCAAATGGGTGGCAAAACAACAACTAATCAGTCTGCTGGCTGACCCACTATTTACCTCTCTTTGTAATAAGTATGATCCGTCTAAGTTAAATTATTTTTTTAACCATTTAAATAAGTAAGTAATGGAAGTATCAGTAAAATTAATCTATAGGTATAGGTATATTATAGGTACTTATTATTTTGCAGGTGGTAGGTAGGACCTTGTGCAAGGTCAGCCCGGATTGCTACCACCATCTTGCTCGCTAATCCTGCCGTGAAGCAGCAGTGCTTCCACTGTTGTGTTTTGGCGTGGAGAGTAAGACAGCCGGCGAAATTACTGGCACTTGAGGTATCCCATCTTAGACCTCTAGGTTGGCAACGCATCTGCAATACCCTTGGTGGCAAGTGGCTCGATTGCCATCCAGTTGAATAAAAAAAAATTATATATTTGTTTGATTTGGAAGTATAAAGAAAAAACGACTCAACAATAAAATAGGTTCTTATTTATTTTTTTAATGCCATTGCTAGGAATTTTATTTATCATTCTGTTAAGATTCCATTACTCTAATTTTATGCTACATTTGGAGTAAAAACTATCCTATTTTTTGAAAGTCATCAAATTGTCAATGATAGTTTCAAAGGAATGCATTGTCATTAAAAATAAATTTAAAGCAAATTATTTTGGTTTTTTATTTACTATTTTTGGGCATTCAGTAAACCCATATTATAGGTGGCTTACTACGCTACGTTCTAGAATTCGCCCGATTTCTAATCGAGTTTATGTTACGTCGGTGATTCTACCGGCGGAGTTCGCTAATCAAACCTAATCCTGACCACGGAAACTTGCCAAACGCGCAAACCCCAAGGCTTTTAACGCTATCAAACATACCAATTAGATTTACAGCTTGACAACATCGAGTCATTTTGCAAAAACAAAAACAAACTTTAAAAAAAAATCAAGATAACCTCCGACCTTGAAATACGGCTGATTGATGTGAGGATAATATTTTTTATAAAAAAAAAAACTTACCGAAATCTATAAACTGCTTAATAGATAAAGGCGAAGGGTTGAACTGCGAGTAGAAGTCCAGCATTTTCGTTACATTTGAGAAGATGGTCCCTGCCAACCTCATTTTGAAGGATATACTTCGAGGATATTGTCAAAATGTAAAAAAACAATATGATAACACTGCCACTAAAGCTCATTAATACACGACATCTCGGTTAATAACTCAGACCAGTAGAATGAGAAAATTAATTTTTTACACATCGGAATTTTAAAAACATTCAACACAACCTTGGAACTTCTCACTTCTCTATCACAAAGTCAGCCGAACCGATGAATGAATAAAACGAAACTAAAACTAAACTGACTGACCGACCTACCGATCGACCGACAAGACCCACCATCAGCCTTTGCAGTGTTGTTCTAGCGTAATTCGTGCTAATACAAAAAGGAACTTTAATCCATTGCGAGAAAGTTCCATTCAAATCAGTAAATTTAAAAAAGTGATATCAATCAAGGGAGGTAACGTACGTACAGCAGGGCTACTACGAAACTCGAAACACGAAGTTTATGTCGTGCGGTCTCTCTCGCTCTCGTATTAAATAGTATAAGTGTCAGAGGGACCGCACGACACGAACTTCGAGTTTCGGGTTTCGTAGTAGCCCTGCTGTACTACGTACGTAACGTTACATGAAGCGTTTTTCCAACTTGTACAATACCACAATACCTTAATATTATTTATTATTTTCATTTCTTGCATTTTATGCATCGAAATAGTAAGTACTACGTACAACTGTATTTGACTGTACGTAGCTGTACGTAGTACTTACTATTTCGATGATATAATTAATGCTTGCGCATGATAAATGGCATGTTAGAAAGATCGAACCCGCTTGTACTTGAAGCAAAAAGAAACGCCGTAAATGAAAAGTTCAAGTAGAATAATAACATGTGCTAATTAATTTTACACTACTAACGCAAAAATAGTTAGAAATCTAGAAATGCTAATTGTATTGTTTTATTTTATTTCACAATATTGGATTTTTGTTCATAACGAGTTCACAATATTGTTATTTTTTAGACAACTGTTGCGTTCAACATGCGTTTGCGCTTTGTTTATTTATCTAGCTAGAATACTCAAAGGTTTTGCGTCTACCTAAACGAGTGCTTTGACAGTGACAGACAGCTCAGGTGACAGTGACAGTTCTTTTGCTTTCCGTTCCGACCGACGTTTGGATTTTGAGTTTTTGTTTGACTTTTTTTTGACGAACTTTGGAGGAGGGAATCTTGCATTTCAAATAATTTTATCATGTTTCGTTTTACATAAAACTAGTTTGTGTTCTGTTATCGGGTCGGTATTATTTGAGTTAAGATAAATGATAAAGTTGTTAAATGTATTATATTCTAACATAAGAATCTGCGCGCATTCCACAAGTCAGGTAAATATTTCGAAGCAAAATGTTATAGAAAAACCAACTTTTTTACGTATCATTGTAGCATCAGAATTGTAGAAGTTATTAGCATTTCTCAAAAGAATAGTTGTACAATGTGATTATAACCATTTATTTCGGAAAGATCTATACTACGAATAATTTTATTTTTGGTAGCATCCATGTTATCCTATTATGTTAGCCATGAATACAACAAAATTGTAATCTTATGTCTAACTTTTCATAAGCTATCTTAGGTTAGTTCTTTTTTATGTATGTAAACTCATAATTGTACAAGGTTAGTTAACATTGTTTTTAAATAAATTTATGTAATCATAAATTATTTAAAAAAGGAAAATTCATTTTGTTATTTGATTAATGTTATTTTCATTTTATTATAATTTTCAATGTTTTGTTTGCGATAAAATAAGCTCTAAAGCTGGATCAGCCCTTGGCTATGGAGACCACAAATTAAGAAATAAATTGTATTTCTTTTTCAGATGGCCCACAAAGTGTTTGTCTATGGGACTCTTAAACGCAATGAACCCAACCATCACTGGCTCACAAAACCAGAGAACGGCACCAGCAAGTTTGTTGCAGAGGGTACAACAAAGAGCAAATACCCACTTATTATTGCCACAAGATACAATATACCGTTCCTATTACACAGTCCGGGTGATGGGAACCATGTTAAAGGTAAATAAGTTTGTATTAAAAATTTGAGGTTAGGAGATAATGGGCTGGGGACCAGCGCTGGGAATCGAACCTAGGTCGTCAGCGTTCCGTGCTGCGTGCTATACCCCTACACTACCACTGGACAGGAGTACAGACACAAATTTCTCTTATATCTCAGGTTGCTTTTTTCTACTATGCTACTTAAGCAGCAGCACTAGCGAAATCTATGTTTCGTCTCTTTTTTTTGGTTTTTCTGTGCATCCATGTCTTAGTTTGTATTTTCGATATGGTTTTACGGGATGACCGTAGAAGTAACAAATTTGGAGTTGAAATAAAAATATACAAAAAGACTCGATAACCAATCATAGTATCAATTTCAGGCGAAATCTATGAAGTCAATGATTTAATGCTGAGCAAATTGGACATATTGGAAGACCATCCTAATTATTACGTTAGAGAAATAGATGACATCACGGTTACAAAAGGGTATGTATGTATGTAGTACCTACAATATATAGGAGCGGCCACACTGCTGCTCAAAATACGGAGACGGTACGGAATGTCAGTGACGTGCCGTATACGACTTTATGGCATGCCCTCCACACCGCTCCTTAAAATAGGCTGACGACACAGTATATATATATATAAGCTAAAGCAGTATGGAAGCTAGGCATATTTTTTAAGATTTTGTAGTGTTAGGGTTGGCCACTTATTTTTTGTAAAATTGATAAAAAAAATGTTTAGTTTGCGCTGTATCTCAGCTTATTAGGCCTTTTATTACAAGCTTTTATTTTACTGTGCTCTCTGAAACTGATACACACTCTAAGTACAAGCAACCCCAGGCGCCATTTCCTGGGCAACCGCGTCGTGAAACAGTGGAACAGTTTGCCCGAGACAGTGATCAGTGCACCTTCAGTGAATACTTTTAAAAACAGACTTGATAAGTACTTTGAAGACAATTACACAAGTGAACAATGATATGCACGCATCAGCTATAAGGTGCCTGTGCATTATAAATAATAATAATAATAATAATTGTATGTGTTGTATGTGTATTTGTATCATCATCATCATCATCCCAGCCTATATACGTCCCACTGCTGGGCACAGGCCTCCTCCTGGTGTATTTGTATATTTGGTTCAAATCTTGCAAGTTAAATTTGACTCACTTCCCGATGTATCACCTACCTACCTAAAACCAAAACAACCAAATGTTTTATTTAAAAGAAAAATGATTTTATTTAGTGACAGTAAATCATTCTTACCTTTCAACATCAGTGGGGAGTTTAAAAAATGTAAGCCCCGGTTTTGAAGCATCCGTGTTCAAGCAGCTATACACTGCACGATATTTCCTAGGCATAGTTTTTAATATCGCGGATTGTCTGGGGCACAAGCTATTGAAACAAATCGTCTCGACGCGTCACCCACGACTGCAGTACCGCGAGACCCCCTTAGAGGCCGTGTAGAGCGCGCGTCTGTATGAGTGTGTTCGTTTCGATCGATTTGTTCGTAGCTTCCCTACTGCTTTAGCATATACATATACTGTGTCTGAGCCTAGTCTGCATTTTTGTTCCTGTCCTGCTACACTCTCCGTTATACTTGGAAGCTAAATCGACTCCTATTCCGCGTTATTTAGGCGCTTTGACGCAACTAGGCTTTTTGCGATTTACCTTACGCATACCATCCGTGGAAAGTTACGTGGGGCTCTCTCACTTTAGACAGCATACCATCTAAAAAACCACCGACTTTGTTACTTCAAAGTGTAATATCTCAAAGGCGGCTGAACCGATTTTGATGAAACATGTCTAAGAACCACCGCTAGAAAACTTGTTTTCTAATAAAAAAAACCGCATTCAAATCGGTCCACCCGTTTAAGAGCTACGATGCCACAGACAGACACACATAGCCGTTAAACTTATAACACCCCCCTTTGCGTCGGGGGTTAGAAACACACCGGGCGTTTGTCCACTCTGCCGTAATGGGAGCGCCATGGGATCGCGGGCATTGAACTGAACGATCTCTACCATGACGCTCCACATAACGTAACTACTTAAGTCAAGTTGACTCCTATTTGCGCGTAATTTAGGCGCCTTGACGCAACTAAGCTTTCCTTTTTTTTTCGGTGGAAATCTGTGACCTCAGATCATACAAACAATATGATCTGATTCTGGTGACCTATTGGTTGGCCGTATAATTTCGTTTCGCTTATTATTTGCTTTCGTTTCGCCGGGTATAGGTAGTTCCACCAGAGTTGAGGTCACGCACAAAATCAGCAAGAGCAAGAAGCAAGCGTTAAAATCTTGCTGTCATTACACGATATTATGTTCTTAGATTGTGTATGCGTGACCTCAACTTTGGTGGAACTTCATTCTAATTTTGTGCAATCCGTTCTTTTTGTAGCTGTGTGTAATGTGTGTAATCAATCATTCAGTTCGACTCTGGTGGGACTGCTTACCCAGTATGACGAATAGCGATATGCAGAGTTACCTACTTGTAGTAGATTGTTTGTTTCGTAATAAAAGTTAATAATTTATTAGCACAAAAAAAAACAAGTTAGAAACACCACATTCACAGCGTGGGTTTATTTTCGTAATTGTTTCGTTAACCGAACAACTGTTCGTCGAAACATGAAAAGCAGAGTTATCATAACTTAGGCATCAAAAATGACAAATGCAGGTGGTTAGGACCTTGTGCAAGGACCGCCCGGATTGCTACCACCATCTTGCTCGCTAATCCTGCCGTGAAGCAGCAGTGCTTGCACTGTTGTGTTTCGGCGTGGAGAGTAAGACAGCCGGTGAAATTACTGGCACTTGAGGTATCCCATCTTAGGCCTCTAGGTTGGCAACGCATCTGCAATCCCCCTGGTGTTGCAGGTGTCTATGGGCGGTGGTGATCTCTTACCATCAGGAGCCCCACTTGCTCGTTTGCCATTCATTCGAATAAAATCAAAAAATCGAAAAGTACCTATTGAAATTGAACTACAAACGACATCTTACCGGTCTTAGGTCAGGTCTTAGGCACTATATACGTAAGAAGTTATGTGTATTGTGTCTTAGGTGTGTGGTTGCAAGATGTCGTTATTAGTGCTTATGATACTTTTGCGCGTTTACCCCCTGCTGGCGCGCTTGCCCCGACTAACCTTATATGTTCCATATTGTGTTTGGCTTTGTTTCCACCCAAGACTTGCGAGGAATATGTTTCTCATGACATGAACCAATAGAAATGCTTCATTTACCTATCCTCGCTCCGCTCAACTGTTTCCACTAGAGCTGTGCTGTCCAAGGATAGGTAAATGAAGCGATTATATTGGTTCATGGTAGATGAACATTCCTCGCACATCACTGGTGGAAACACAGCCTTAGGTAGAATTGCGACCAATAACACACGAGCCGATGATATATGGAGCTTTTTATTGGATAAAAATTACAACACAAACTTATTTTTTACTAACCTATTTTAAAATAAGCCAAACCCCTACTTATAAGGCAAACACGTCGTCTAGGGACGTCCCACACTGGTTTTGACTCCAAAACGCAGGCCGCATTACTCCTTTGTACCGCTATAACGAGCCTTTGAGCGAGACAAGCGCCAGCTCTTGGGTCCCCCGAGGCCAGAACTAACCTCGTGGACAAGTCCCATAACACCCTTTTTTGTGTCCGTTGACGACGGCCCCATCTTTTCAAAATATTCGATGACATATTACGCATGTAGGTATCTATCTTATTGTATATTATATACCTATTTTTTAATGTGTTTTATACATGAAAAAAAGTAACGTAAGAAACATGAAAAAATATTAGGATTATTCAAGCAGATACTACTATTCCTTCAGGAGTTAAGTTTTTTATTCCATCTCTTTTCAGTTTCAATTCCCTTATGTAGTCTTTTATCTCAATCATTTTTTTCTTCATTTCACGTCTGAGTAAATATATTTGGTAGCGCATCATATCCGGAGTCATTATTAATTCTGGAGGTTTGCATGTCTTGTCTACGGCGACTTCAGGATCCTGTGCTTTGTCCGTGCTAAACGATGTGACCGCGTCGTCCGACCAAAACTCTTCTCCGACAGCTGAATGAAGTTTAACGGATACTTTGACTTTATAAAACGTATCAGCACAGGGCAGTTTTATTTCTATTCCAACCTTGTCATTAAAAAAAATATTTTCGTTTCTAGTTTCATTAATTTCATACTGGTACAAACCATTATACATGTAAGTTATTCTATAATCGATAGATTCTATACCGTCGTCACCTTTATCTCTTAAGAATACGTGGCCTCGTGGTAGAAACCATTGTAAAGCAGCGCTGTGGGATGTTTTCCGTGAGATTTCAAGTTCATTAGGCGGTCCCGATTTTACAATATTGTTGTGATCCAATAATAATGTTTGGTTTTTACATCCTAACTCGTTGCACATATTCATCAGAAAGGTATATGTGGTATCATAATCAAATACCTGTTTAAAATCGCCATCCACAGAAGTTATAACTGTGGCGTAATACCATATTATACACGTGTAAATGCTCTGTACATCGCGTTGTAGTTCGGATTGGCACAGAAGAAATAATTTACTATACTGCACGTAATATAACGTAGCATAATTTATCAAATTGTCTGACCCCCAGCTACAGTTGATGTACTTTAGTTTTATTGATATGCAATGGAAATTTGTTACCATCGGAAGAGAGTCCACGATAACGAGTGTACGAGTCCCTATACGACTTCTAGTGTCCATACAGTAATATTCATAATTATCTCTCTCCAGCTTATCTTCAAGTACCTTTACAGTGGTTTGGTTTAAGGCAGGAGTCGTTAATACCTCTATGCCGATTTTGGAGCTGTAGTATCTGGTTACTTGCAAATCGTCTGCATGGCCGCCAGTGCAAAAGAGCTCAATTGAACTTCCTAACATCACATTGATATATGTGAAATTTTTCAAAACTGTACCATTGGCGAGGCGGAACTTGGGACCATCATTCACCGAAGCCTTCACACAGTGATAACACGCAAAAATCACTGTCAATAAAAACTGTTTGTTTGCGATGGACATCTTCAGATCTTGTGATCTTCACAGGTACAACAGACGATATTTTGAGATATTGCTATTTTTCGGTGTGTTCGTTTGCTTCTTGATGTCTGCTTCAAACTGTACGTGCGATGATAGTGCTGGAGTTCACAGACGAATATTACGGAATGCAAAAGTTGTTTTTTTCCTCCTACTGCACCTTGTTATTATTGGTATCTTTTTAGGGTTCCGTAGCCAAAATGGAGAAAACGGGACCAATATAGTTTCGTCATGTCTATCTGTCCGTCTGTCCGTCCGCGGCTTTGCTTAGGGACTATTAGTGTTAGAAAGCTATAATTTTGCACGGATATATGTAGCAACTATGCCGACAAAATAGTAGGAAAAAATTTGGGGATTATTTTTTATCGTCCAACCAACCCTATGGATATACGTTGGAAAGGTCTTTAAATAATTGAGGTTCGCATGCGATGATATTTGGAGCTTTTTTTTGATACAAATTACAATACAAACTTATTTTTTACGAACCTATTTTAAAATAAGCCAAACCCCTACTTATAAGGCGAACACGTCGTCCAAGGACGTCACTGGCAACGATCCCAAAACGGGCCACATTAACCCTTTGCACCACTATCACGAGCCTTTGAGCGAGACAAGCGCCAGCTCTTGGGTCCCCCGAGGCCAGAACTAACCTCCTGGACAAGTCCTTTGACACCCCTTTTTTGTTCGTTGACCACGGCCCCATCGTTTCCAAATATTATGCATGTATCTCTCTTATTGTTATATTATAAAACACATGTACAAAATAGGTAACGTAAGAAACATAATAAAAATATTAGAAATATTCAAGCAGACACTACTCCTTCAGGAATTAAGTTTTTTTTCCATCTCGATTCAGTTTAAATGCCTTTATGTACTTTTTTATCTCCATTTGTTTTTCCCTCATTTCACGTCTGAGTAAATATATTTTTCACCTCAGCACCTCAAACAGGCAGGTTTTGCTATGAGAAATCAGTGAGCAAAATCGCATTTTGCTCACTCCGTGAGACAAAGTAACTTTTTAATTTTTTTTTTTAAATGCTGAGTACAGTGTTGGGTCTACTCACTGAATTCCAAATATTTGAACTTTACTTTGATCTGTCATTTCACTCCAACTCGAAAAAAGCAAGAGATAGGATCAAATTTGTCGATTACAAACTTAAATTAAATTTTTGGTATTAAAAATATATCGAAATATTTCCAAAATGTAAATTTTCCCCGATCTTTTAATAAAGTATGCAACCTCGTTGCACGAAAGCCGCTTCTCTTGTTTTTTTTTTTTATAAAAGAATTCCGTATACTGCCTCTACAGTATAATTATTATTTGTTAAATAATGATTTTTAACAAATCTATTTATGTTTATGTAATAGAAATCTTAATACAAATCATATTTAAAGGTTTAATTGTTCAACTTTTCAATTACCCCGAGATGAGGCTTTTTGCAGTATTAAAAAATAAGTGTGACATTAGTACAAGAAGTTAAGATTGCATGTTATGAGTATGCGATTTGTATTGTAGCTACTGGACTCTTTTTATGGTTTTAAATGTAATTATTATATTTGATAATAATCGGATTCTATTTAAAAAAAAATGTGTTTGTTTTGTAAACAGGTAGGTATATGTGGTTTTATTCTTATGTTACATTTAAATTATGTTCTCGCTGCTGAGGTGAAAAATTGTATGTGTCACACGAGACCAAAGTTTTTTTGCATCTCGTGTATTTCAATCCCTTGCTGATCTCAGGATTCTAACCTAGAATCACTCGCTGACGCTCGTGATTCAATTATAGAATCCTTCGCTTACTCGGGATTCAAAATCAACACTCGCAACAAAAAACAACTTTGCTCTCTTGTTGCACAAATAACTATTTCACACCTCTCCTTCAGAAAAGTAACTTTTCCTCCCTGTCGAGAGGGAGCAATGTGCAACTTTTCTGTTCAAGGCTTTTCTAAGTGATTTATTGAATCAGGCTCTTTGCGGAGGTCCATATCAATGAACTAAAAGAATTTTCTTTTTTTTTTCTAAGCAAATGCCATTTTTCGAAGTTGATAATTGGGAAATTGGAAAGCCACGCCATTTTCTATGCTGGTTGTTTTTTAATTATATTTAGATATATTTTTTTTCAAGTTTCTTATTGCTTGGTGTGAAAAGTTGTATGAGCCACTCGGGAGCAAAATTATTTTCATCTTGGGCGTTAACACTTGAATCCCTCATTACGCTCAGGATTCTACTTTAGAATCCTTCGTTACATTCTGGATTCAATGTACGCCCTCGCCGTAAATACGCCATTTTGCTCCCTTGTGACACAAATAACTATTGTAGCTCATTATATCCGCAGTCATTTTTTATTTCTCGAGGTTTGCATGTCGGGTCTCTACGGCGACTTCAAAATCCTCTACTTCGTCCTCCGTCCTAAAAGATATGACCGCGTCTTCCGACCAAAACTCTTCTCCGACAGCTGAATGGTGATGATGATGATGATGATGAATTCCTGTAGTCCCTCAGCAGGGACATAGCAGCAGCTGAATGATATTTAACGGATACTCTGACTTCATAAAACGTATCAGCACAGGGCAGTTTTATTTCTATTCCAACCTTGTCCGTTGATAAAACACTTTCGTTTCTAGTTTCATTAATTTAATACCGGTAGAAACCATAATACATGCAAATTATTCTATAATCCAAAGATAATTCGTCGTTTTCATCGTCGCCTTGGTATACCAATCCGTTGTTTCCATCAGATGAAAACCATCGTAAAGCAGCACCGTGGGATGTTGATGTTTTCCACGAGATTTCAAGTCCAATAGGAGGTCCCAATTTTACAACTGTGTTATGATCAATTACAAATGTTTGGTTTTTGTATCCCCACACGTTGCATTGGGTGAAAAACCCGAAAGATAAAAGTAGGTTCAAAGTCAAATTACGGTATCACAGGATGTTTCTTATCCCATATACAGTTCGTCATATATTTTTCAGTGGTCAGTTGTCCCAATTTGCACAGAAGAAATATTGAACTATACTTTACGTAGAACGAAGCATCAGTTACGAGATTGTCTGACCCCCAGCTACAGTTGATGTACTGTCGTTGTTCTGATATGCTATGGAAATTTGTTACCATCGGAAGAGAATCCACAATAATGTTAACACGAGTCACATTACGTCTTCTAGTGTCCACACAGTGACAGTCATAATAATTCCGCTCCAGCTTATCCTCAAGTATCTTTTCATCACACTTGCTCGTAAACAGTGTCGTAACATGCAGGCTACCTTAGTTGCAACCCCCCAAATAAAACCCTCGACCTTAATGTGCTTGTCATGAAACCCGTGGTCGGTAAATGAGTCATTGCGCGTACACATTTTCTTGTCATGAAGCCCAAGGTCGGTAAATGAGTCGGTGCCCGTACTGATGGCGCTGCGCGCGCTGCTGCAGGACCACATGGACCACATGCACACGCACGTTGCGGCGCATGCCGAGGGAGGGGGAGGGCGACGTTGCCAAGAGCACAGCCTAAGGTATCGCGAATATTTGGAAGAATTATATTTTTTCTTTTACAAATATAAAATTTTACTTGCAAATGTGATGAAAAACATTGTATGTCGCACGGGCGGTACTAGAATTATGAACATCGACTCATTAAAGCCCTCAGTCTTCGACTTCGGGCTTCTAATAGACTCTCGTTCGTAATTCCTTATTTACCGCCCTTAAGACACAATGTACTATTACGGTGGTTTGGTTTATGGTAGAGTTAATAACTCTTTGGTGTCTTTGGTTACTTGCAAAACTTCGGCATGGCCGGTGCAATAGAGCTCAACTGGACTCCCATACATCACTTTGATCTGTTTCATTTCCCAAAACTGAACCACTGGCAAGGCGGAACTTGGGACCATCAAGTAAGAGTCTTCACACAGTGATAACATGCAAAAATCACGGCCACTACAAAGTGTTTGTTTGCGATGGACATCTTCAGATCTTGTGATCTTCGCAGGTACAACAGTGACGATATTTTGAGAATTTGCTATTTTTCGGTGTGTTCGTTTGCTTCTTGATGTCTGCTTCAAACAGTACGTGCGATGATAGTGCTGGAATTCACAGACGAATATTACGGAATGCAAAAGTTGTTTTTTTCCTCCTACTGCACCTTGTTAAACTTAATTTCCTTAATTAGGTAATTTCCTAAATTTATTGGTATCTTTTTAGGGTTCCGTAGCCAAAATATCTATCCGGTTTTTGTTTGTGCATGCTCGTTTGTTTCTTGATGACGTACGACGATTGTGCTGGAATTCTCAGACGATTATTAATAATGTACCGACTAATAAGGAATGCAAAAGTTGTTTTTTCCTCCTACTGCAACTTATTGAACTTAATTTCCTCAATTTATATTCTCTAATTTATTTATTGGTAATCTTTTTTTAGCTGTGTTTTCATTTTATTCAGTGACGATGACGAGGTTCCTAGAACAAATGTGGCGGGCGGTGTTTTGTTAGACAAACCCTTGCACAAATGATTTCTATCTTAAAGCGGCGAGTGAGAAATAGCCTACCAACGAAGACAAAAACTGCCTCTCAGGGGAAAAAACTCGTGTATAAGCGAATTTTGGCATAGTTGTAGGGAATGATGTTTTAAACCACATACTAAAAGTACTGATAGGTGGGGGTAATCTACATAAAATTCTCTAGAAAAAAGAATCTATACATTTTTTCTCTGAGATCAATATTTCATGAGATATGGAGGGAAGAAGATGGACAATAAAAAAATAAACACATTTCTTAAACAATTTGATAGGTCTTAAATCACCATAAATTAAATAAAACACACTGTAGTGTCGCGTAGAAAATAAGTAATGGGTTGGATAGATGAATGTTTGTTACTCATTCACGCAAAAAGTACTTAAAAGATGTGCATGAAATTTGCCATTCAGGTAATATATACCCTGGATTAACATATAGACTACTTTTAAACCCCTAAATTATCTATGGTTCCTATGGGATCAAAAAAGGTTCAAGTTACATACTGATCCGCGCGAGCGAAGTCGCGGGCAACAGCTAGTTGATTATAATTGATGACAATGTTGATGATGATGACGACGAGATTTTAGATTTAGAAAATAATAAATAGAAAATAATTAGGATTTATATTTTTAGTAATATACTTACGTGCCATGATTAAAGAAATGTGTATTTTTATTGTCCATCTTCTTTCCTCCATATCTCATGAAAAATTATATTGATCTCAGAGAAAAAATGTATACAATGTTATGTAGAGAATTTATGTAGATTACACATTTTTTGCTATGATTACGAAAAACTAAAAAGGGAAATTGAAAAATACAAACTGAAATATAGATGCACAGAAAAAACAGAAAAATAAGACCTTCACTGGGACCTGACCGTAAAAGTAAAAATTGGAATTGAAAATAAAATACAAAAAGATTCCAAAAAAAAAAACCAATCTAAAAAAGGGACTTTTTAACAGCCTTATTCATAAAAAGTTAGAGCCTCCTTGAAGGCTCCTTGAAGGCCCGATGCTAAAAACATGATTCATAAACGTCTGTTAGCGCTAATCAGTCGATCAAGGCTCTGCTAAAGTTAGAGGACCGTAGACCCTCCTTATCTCCCTGCTAAGTCACAAAATGGCCGCCACAAGTTTGAACAGCTGACTTTGACAAGAGCAAAAAACCATACCGAAGATATTTATAGTGAAGGCAGGGCTACGCAAAGATTAAAAAAAAAACTGGAAAAATTATTTTCAGGAATTTGTATTTAAAAATCCTGTAAATTAGGAACAATAAATTAACAATACATATGAAAAAAATTTAGGATGATTAACATAATTATGGCTTTTTGCACAACATAAACATGCGGATCGGAAATGGCGGGAAAACAAACATCTCGCTTTTTATTTTTTTTTCCTGCTAATTTGCTGTCACTGCTGTCATTTTTTTTTTTAATTATCGATTAGGCCATTTTTGTCTTTGATTTGTCAAGGTGGCCAACATAACGAGTCCAATCCGTCTATCAGCAGCTCAACAACTAGCAGACTGCTAGCAAGTGTTTATGAATCATACTTCTTAGACAATACGTCTGAAGCCCGTATTCCCACATATAGTTCTTATCCTCGCCTATATAACCCCTGAATTCAACAAATTCACAGGTTAGACCAAGCCAGCAACGAGGCTCTCTACCACTCCTCTTCGGGCCGATCGCGGAGCCCGCGGCGTGACTCTTCCCCCCTACAATGGACGCTCTCTACAAAGTGGTCCATCTGTTCAGCAACTCGCACCCTCATGTCGACCGCCCCGAGTTTGCCCCCAACGTGGTGCAAATAGCTGGTACCATATTGACAAGAAGATTCCACCGTACCTAAGGTAAGCTGAATGGACATCGAGAAGACCAGAAATGTTGAGTCAGATTCTTATACTGACGAAGCCAACTTAAACTTCCTGTTTATTTATCATAATGCAGGACGTTCCAAGACCTCTTGCTCACTCTCCACAACGCGTGGTGTACTTTCAGCACGCGTCAACACACATACTTAGAGCAAGGCACACCTCATTAAGCGCGCGGAGCCACCACACACAGTACGTGGAAGCAGGAACCCATCACACGCTGCCAAAATTGCACACACGATACACTGGATGCCCACCCACATTATTGGTGAGTATTTAAAAGTGACCAAATGTTGATGAAATTAAATGCGAGACGTGGTGCTTCACTAATCAGCTCAGCGAGCTAAAGAGCTATGCTCGGGGTTTCTTACAGGACTCCAGTTCGACAACCAACGAGTCGTTGAAGTGGCACAGCGCGGCCAACTACACTTCTCGGGGGTCGAAAGGTTCTCGAGCAGGACCGCGGTCAGCAAACGAGACACCAAAGGATGATTAGAAGCCTTTAAGTGCAACAGGGTAGGGGGAGGCATCCAAAGTGGGTTACGTCTTTGATTTGATTTAGAAGTACTAGCAGTTGCCCGCTTTCTCCCGTTACCATAATTCTACGGTGAAGAAAACATTTGGACCTGACAGTTGCGAAGAAATTTCATGGTTTTGAAGTTCCCAGTTCCGCCTGGGCCACGTGAACTGGGCCAAGCCCTCTCATTCTGAAAGAAGGCTTTGTAATGGACGTACAAATACATATATTTATATAATTATATATATATATATATAATATATATATATGTAGAATTATGAGTATGGTCCTTGTATGGTCATTACTATGTGTGGTTTATTAAGGATTGGCATTATAGCACTTACGAAACGCCAGTGTTGCCATGCGTGGCGCGCTTGACAGAGCCTGAGATCTGGACGCGGGAAAAGCGATCGTCAATTGTCAGTTTGTAAAAGAAGTCTGGCCCGAGTCGACAGTCTCAGGAACTGTTACGCGTTTCTTTATTATTTAGCTAGGCTTTTCCTTAAGTTATTGTGAATCGTTATGATAGTTGCATTTCTAAGATTTCAGTGAACGAGTGTCGTATTGTTTTGGTTTTATCTTGACCACAATTAGTGGACTTTTGTTAGTTCTTCAAAATAGTTTCATTCTCTGCCCGAATCCCACTTGTTATGCCCACATTGATCATGTTACGGTCGGATCCCGGCTCTCTAAGTCCTATCTTACGACATCAGAAGTGGTCCGAACGGGCAAATGAAACTAAATTTTCGTATATCGTGTGAAATTGTGATTGTGCTAGTTACGCGCAGTGACATTATCAAAGTGTTTTTTTACTTATTTTAAAACAATAACGAATGAATGCAACTGCCCTTTATATTGATTGCACACAATCTTTGATACTAACACGCATAAAATGTGGTTAAATTTTACGTTAAATCGGCAAATAGTGTGATTTTACAAAGAATTTAATTTTTTTCGTCTCGTTATTGTAATCGTTAAAAAAAAGTTAAAGAAATTTAGTACATGCAGTCATGCCATGTTTTTTTGATGTGACGGTATTCTTGTGTCACACTTGTGTGTTTATTCGTAATTATGTTATGAAATGTACAGGCGTGGTAATTTGAAATCTGTGATAATAATAAAGTCAATTTTGTGTTTTCTTTTTCATAAAAATGCGTCGAGTTTAAATCACATTTAGTTACGTTGGCAATTCTTCTAGTCTGTCAAGAATGTCTCTTTGCAGCCAGATTAAAAAAAAAAAGTTAAACGTCAAAGTCACTGTGTTTGTTTACAACAAAGTTAAGCCGGTAAATTTGGAATATTTCGTAATTTTTAGTCGGTGTAAACTATGAATA
This sequence comes from Choristoneura fumiferana, assembly GCF_025370935.1. Taxonomy (NCBI): domain Eukaryota; kingdom Metazoa; phylum Arthropoda; class Insecta; order Lepidoptera; family Tortricidae; genus Choristoneura; species Choristoneura fumiferana. The sequence goes on along the minus strand of NC_133498.1, from coordinate 127,906 downwards.
GTAAAGTTTTTTTGTAGCGATCTATTTTGTAGCGCACGAAGCATTATTTGCGGTTACAGGCAGTATGAATGACGAGATGGATAAGGTAACAACGGAAATTTGGTGAGTTTTCTTTTTATCATTCGGCTCTATTTTAAACTTATTTTTCTTTCTCTTGGTTATCCGTTTAACCCAAGAGTTGTGTTAAGTGAATTGATCAGTACTGAGAACATTCGTTTAGCGTAAGAAATTATACTTTGCTGGTAATATAATTACGCGTTGAAGAAATCGTAAGCTCATGGGTTCAGTCTAAGCGACTGGTTGCCGAAAACAAAAACAATGAGTTCATTCTATACGCCACACTTAGTAAGTGTATTTAGAGAACTTTATATTATGAATATGGATGTGGTACATGTTCCTTGGCATGTACATGAACACTTGCAATATCAGTGTTGTCTGCATGATGCATAATTAATTACATTATTATAAAGACGAAAGCGTAATTTTCAGTTATTGCAGACTGCAATTTGTAGTAACAGTCTTACTCTTAAGGACACTTGAGTTACCAATGCATTGTGGTCACGCCTTCATACAACAGTGGTTGTATTTCAACCAATGTTACCTATTTGCATTAAAAATGTCAACAGATAGAACTAAACATTTACTACGACCCTTACCTAACCTTTATGTGACCTGAAATTAATGTGAATCTTTGGATAATTAATGCTTCTTTTCATGGTTGTGATGTATGGATTGGATGTTATTAAAAGCGTATTTAGCAAAACTGAGTTGCTTGTTACCCCAGAAACCTTGAGTATTTAACATGTTTGTTTTTAGCTTATGTGGTACCTCAATAACACATTTGAGTGTCATGGTGTGATATCTTTGATGGGTATTAGCAAAGATTTTTGTTTAGTTACATGACAAATCTTATTTATTTTAATTTTGTAAATTTCACTCCTTAGTAAAAAAGAAAGTTTATGTGGCTCATTGATTTATTTGAGTTTTGTCTTTTGCCGCGATTTCTGTGCAATGTGAACTTTTGTGATATCAAATAATGCAGTTTTGTGTTGCTTGTGAGTAAAGAGAGATTACAGAGAGTTACTACAGAGTAGACTAAATTATGCTACTACTAACAAAATCAAGTTAGTACAAACAATATTACTGTACTGCTACTGTAAACAACATAAAGTCGCATCTGCAATGCCCTGGTGTTGCGGATGTTTGTGGGTGGTGGTGGTCTACTTGCCGTCGGGGGACCCACTTGCTCCTTTGCCGTCCGGTCGAGTAAAAAAGGAAAAAAAGAAAAGAAAATACAAGTTACTAATGTTTTTTTCCACTACAATCAACTCCTTTTCAAGAGTCAATGACTAGATTTGGGTATTGATGAAAAGGGGGGGATGACTTTTTGTAGTCGCTTAATTTTTTGAGAGCCAATACAAAAAAAAAGTGTTGCTGCTTGCAATCAACTACATACCGAGGTCTGTCAGTAGCGAAAAAAAAAAAAAAAAAAAAAAATTGTCATGCTAAGTTTACACAACTCTGACAAATCTATGTTGAATTACTTCAAATATTGAAACAGGATAAATCATTCAATTTAATGCAAAAACAGAACTTAGCTTCTTATCAGGAAAACATCTGCGTTGTCAAATTAATGATTCTCAGTTTCTGAATTTAATAAAAAAAAAACTGCTGTATGTGTTAGCTAAATAAACTGACATTGTTTTATTCAAGTTTCTTTATAAATGTGTGACATTTGCTATCAAAAACTTAGCAAATAATGAATAGTGTTTTGTTGGAATTTTTTTGAGTTGAGTTACTGTACTTTACTGTGTTTGGGTTACATACAAGGCTTTATGCCGAGTAATCTGGTTATAATTATAACAACATAGCCTTTTTTTATTCCGAACTGGTAGTTTATTTCTACTATTTCTGTGTATTTTGTTATAAAATGTCTATAAGTTCTGTGTGTCTTTTGGCATGAGCCTCCTCCAACTGCCTCCATTGCACTCTGTCGGCTGCAGCTCTGGTCCGGTGTGGCCCCAGGGCTAGGCGGAGGTTGTCTTCTTTTCTTGTTGGTTAGAGTATGGGAGTGATCTGGTTAGGGCACAGGTTTTTGAGACCTAGCTATGTGTGGTTTGTGCAATTCACTTTTTTTTCTATTAGTGATATAGGTACTGAAATTGATTGACATTGTGGAATTGCTAATTAATCAATAGAAGCTGGGAATTCCTCATAATTTTTGCTCTGAGTGTGTATGGTCTGCTAATGTTATTTTTGTTTGTCAATAATGGTTTTCTGTAAATAATTAACCATTTCCTGAGAGGTACTGGATAATGATGATATTTTGTCTTGCAATCAATTTGATAATTTTGTTGGTCGGTGGACGGACACAGATATTGATGTAGATAGAGTTATGGCAGCAGAAGGAAAAGACAAATCTGATCAGCTGGATATGAGAGGGTGCGGTTTGGTATTAATGTTTTAGAATGAGATAATTGTGGAGGTGTAAGGGGATCTAAGCTCAAGCCTCACCTGTAAGTTTGCAACCGTTTGGAGATGGTGCCTGTGGGTAAAGTGCTGGACGGTGTGAGTGTGGCAACTTGCAACTGGCAAGTGAGTCAGATTATTCGGAAAATGTAAGATCTTAAATTCATGTTGAAGATTTCTGTATTGTAGAGTATCTGTTGGAGCTGTTGTTTTCTAACGATGTTAAAAAAAAAAGTATTTTTAACTATTGAAAAAAAAAAAGAGTGGTGGAGTCACAGGGATGACTTGAGGAAAGTCACAGGGATGACTCATATGAGAGTCACAGGGATGACTCGTAGGAAAGTCACAGGGATGACTTGTAGGAGAGTCACAGGGATGACTCGTAGGAAAGTCACAGGGATGACTTGTAGGACAGTCACAGGGATGACTTATAGGAGAGTCACAGGGATGACTCGTAGGAAAGTCACAGGGATGACTTGTAGGAGTCACAGGGATGACTCGTAGGAGAGTCACAGGGATGACTCGTAGGAAAGTCACAGGGATGACTGATAGGAGAGTCACAGGGATGACTCGTAGGAAAGTCACAGGGATGACTTGTAGGAAAGTCACAGGGATGACTTGTAGGAGAGTCACAGGGATGACTCGTAGGAAAGTCACAGGGATGACTGGTAGGAAAGTCACAGGGATGACTTGTAGGAGTCACAGGGATGACTCGTGGGAAAGTCACAGGGATGACTGGTAGGAGAGTCACAGGGATGACTCCTAGGAAAGTCACAGGGATGACTGGTAGGAAAGTCACAGGGATGACTGGTAGGAGTCACAGGGATGACTCGTAGGTAAGTCACAGGGATGACTGGTAGGGAAGTCACAGGGATGACTGGTAGGAAGTCACAGAGATGACTTGTAAGAATGTCACAGGGATGACTAGTAGCGGAGTCACAGGGATGACTCGTAAGAGAGCCATAAGAATGAAAGGAAAAGAGAAAAATAAAAATGGCTGCTGAAATAAGCATGACTGGTAGTTAAGTCACAGAATGGAATAATGGTTGGTTCTCTCTCTCTCTCTCGTTTTCACTCATCTTTAAGTAATACTATGCGGAATTTATCAGAATAATGTCTAATACTATTGTTACTGATTTTGATTTGTGTGTGTGTGTGTGTGCGTAATTTTATTTTGTTTTGTGTGTGTGTTGTGGTCAGAAGTGGCCGAGCGAATATTATGATGCTATTGTGTCGATTGTTGCAGATTAAACACACGAGGACGTGTGTCTTGTAGGATGGCCGTGTAGAATTATGAGTATGGTCCTTGTATGGTCATTACTATGTGTGGTTTATTAAGGATTGGCATTATAGCACTTACGAAACGCCAGTGTTGCCATGCGTGGCGCGCTTGACAGAGCCTGAGATCTGGACGCGGGAAAAGCGATCGTCAATTGTCAGTTTGTAAAAGAAGTCTGGCCCGAGTCGACAGTCTCAGGAACTGTTACGCGTTTCTTTATTATTTAGCTAGGCTTTTCCTTAAGTTATTGTGAATCGTTATGATAGTTGCATTTCTAAGATTTCAGTGAACGAGTGTCGTATTGTTTTGGTTTTATCTTGACCACAATTAGTGGACTTTTGTTAGTTCTTCAAAATAGTTTCATTCTCTGCCCGAATCCCACTTGTTATGCCCACATTGATCATGTTACGGTCGGATCCCGGCTCTCTAAGTCCTATCTTACGACATATATATATATAATTATATATTATATATTATTAAGTGATATATAGAAACTACCGTGAGACTATCATATTCGATAAAAACTGAATAAATCTTAAATGAGCGTAGTAGACCGTTTCGGCTAATTTTAGCCGTTCTTCCCGTGCAACTCAGTCGTGCGAGCTGGCGTTGGCGACTTGGGCGTTTACTCCGATAAGTAAGGATACGAATTACCAAAAACATGTGAACTCTAAGTGTGAAACAATTTTTATAACAAAAATTGAACCGACTACATAAAAAATGAAATAATTTTCTACCAATCTGAAGTACGGTGGTGCCTCGCACGAGCCAGAAGTGGACCTATAGTCATTTACCTCAATACGCACTTTATATTGGGCTTCAATCACTCCTGCTGGCTCGTGCTGAGGCGACCGACTTCAGACTGGTAGAAAATTATTTTCATGGTTTTTTGTAGTCGGTCCAATTTTTGTTATAAATTTTTTTCACGCTTTTTGGTGTAAATAATATAAGATACATATTTAATATCAACTGCTCGTCACCTTTTACGAACGATTGCTTTTTCCGATGCGGAGACGTTCATTATTGAGTCTGCCTGGTGCTTCGGATCACACCCGTTTTACCTATGCATTACGAGGAGCATAAGTGCTTAGCAACTGTGTCAGTAATTAAAATTCAACCCGTGAAATACTTGTTATTGAGTAGTAACTCTGATGGTCAACTGTGGTCTTCATCCAATTTCATTCACCAAATGATATTTTCAATAGCAAATGCACGAGTTATTGCTATATCCAAATTACCGTAGGTGTCCCTACAATATTTGAAGATTTACCTCGATTTCCTTAGAATCCGATCATCAGATCCTAATTTGCTGCTTATAATGGGACCTAATTGAAAAGCATTCCTAGACGAAAAAAATTCAAATAGAAATAATTCCGGCGGAGATTTAGTCTACTATCCATTAGTGATATAAATTTTTGCGCTAAAGCTACATGTGTATGACTGGCTCTCGTTGGTACATACATATTTTGTGCTTAATGTTGTTATGTATCACTAATTTGCACAAGATTTTAGCATCAGAGAAGAGACTGTTTACAGTTTGGGTACTGTAATAAATTATGTATTGCTAATATTATAAATAAATAAAAACAATACGGAGTTCTGAGGTACCAACATTAAAAAAAAATTACAACCGAATTTATAACCTCCTCCTTTTTTTGAAGTCGGTTAATAAAATATGTGGGACGTAAATCGTTAATCGTCATCCCCAGCGCACCCCAACGTCCGGCTGTTCATCACGCACGGCGGGATGCTGTCAGCATTAGAAGCCGTCAACGCTGGTGTCCACTCCTCAGCATCCCTGTCT